>NC_085020.1:22127043-22253878 GCF_963692335.1 Osmerus eperlanus
ATATAAAACAAGTTTGCCTACAAATGCATTGTTTGAAATAATAGTGGTATTGGTGTAGCCTATATTTAACATCCAGTGTACCTAACATTTGAATTAAAAAATAACATCCAACACGTCACAAACTCTAAATAAAATGTTAAGAAACGTCATTCACTCGTCACAGCTAGAGCATCCAGGATGGACAATATTTTGGTTTAAAAACTATTAATAACGAGACTATACAGAATGTATGCAAAATATTTCACCATTTACAACTTACATGTTCTGTAATTATTAAACGATGACTGTCTTCCAAACTGAAGGAAAGAACAGTAGAAATACAGCCAATGCAAACAGATAATAGAGAGCTATTCGTCTGAACTTTCGGCTTGTTCAGATAGTCCCATTACCGGGTGTGTTGAGTGAAGGGCCCCTTTTGGGATCACAGTATGGAAATACCAGTTTTGATTTAATGAGGTTGCTCGCATCAGCGTAGCATCAGAATGTAAGAAACGATGTATATAACACGAAATGTCTAAGGGCCTTTGTCTAAGTTACCGAGACGAAAATTGGAGATGGGGCTCTGTATGGAATGAAGGATATTTTTAAAAACCTTCCCATGTAACGAATATCACATTTAATACTGTACAATATGCACCAAGAATAATGTTTTATGTTCCAAGTATTTTATCTGTCTCGTCTAATGACTTCCCTCGGCGGGTTGTTAGCACTTGACAGCGGGTCTCAGAACGAGGACGTTTCTTACAATTCTGCATTCAAAGGAGCTCCGTCTAGGTACATGATTGGCAATTTTCCTCATAATCCTCTCATTATTAACATCAGAATTGACACAATGGTAGCGGTGAAACATTGTGTTCACCTCTCTCGAAAATTAGGGGTGTCCCTCGAGCTGTGAGAACAGGGTCATTACAGACCCATGGGTGTACGTTGAGGTGGCATATTTTAAATCTGATTCCATATACAGTGATAACGAGACTATACACTTAAAAGCGTCAACTCAAAATGTAGACAACAAAAACATTACATTATGCCTTAATACCAAGATATAACTGGGTTTGTTTTAGATGTTGGCAATATTATATTTTAAAGTAGGGCTAAGCAAATATCACACCATTGAATGGGGTTTTATTTACAATTAAAAATGAATAAAATATTTAGGCTCACAGGAGTATCCAGCCTCCATAAATGGATAGGTCCTAACTCATTTCAACATATGGGTTTGGATTTGCCTAGTTATTTCTAGGTTTTAAGGCACATGGATCCAGTTGTGAATAAAAATTAATTTGAACATCCACACCAAGGGTCAAACTTTAAATTATTTAAAATTATTGACTTACCAGTGTTCTTCAATTTGGCAGCTAAAATGTCAAACTTATTCGTATATGTCACAGTCAGCGTAAATGGCCACTAAACACAGTTAACTGAGGGAACAATCTGTGGTACTATTTCGAAATGAGCACGATGTTTATGCCTACCTTAATATAGGCCATAACTAGGCCTTGATGTATCTAATTACATACGCATGGTAGAATGAAAAAAACCGTAATGAGAGTCTTGTGATTTGTTCCAATCAGTTATCTGTTGAGCGAAGTCTCTTCTCTTTGATCTGGGGATGGTACTGAGGTTTTGCTGAGAACAGCGGCAGAATAAGGCAAAAATCCACTTTCGGATCTTTGCCCGGACGCCGTGCAGGTGAAGTCAGCATTAGCATTTCTGGAGCCTAGAGCACTGGCTGCCTGACTGCTATGACAACTGAGACATGAACAAGGCCCAGCGGCTGATGGCGCGCTGACCGCTGCCGCCGCCGCCGCTGCTGCCGCTGCCGCTGATGCTGCCGCAGAACTATTGAGGCCCGCGGGTGATTGATAAAGTCCTGGGTGCCTGAAGCTACAGAGAAGTTCTGGTCGCGAGTAAGGATGGGAGAGTGCACGGAAAGTATCAAGGGGGCGGATGGAGGTGGCGAAAGGTGACGAGGCGGCACCAGACGCAGCTGCGGCAGCGGCTGCTGCTGTGACACCAACATGCGGGTAATAGTGCAGAGGCATGTGAGAATGGAAAGGGTATGGTAGACTTCCGGTGGCTGCCGCGTGCGTCATCATGTAGGTGTAAAAGCTTGGGTCTGCTGGATGGGGCCAAGACATCGCCAAACGTTGCCTCTTATCCTTCATCCGTCTGTTCTGGAACCAGACCTAGACACAAAATAAAGCGCAAGTTTAGTCGATCTCAACACATCCTAACTTGGCTATGGGCCTTTAATGTGACAGGAATTATTATTTCACCTTTGATGTTAAGATTTATTTCTTTAAGCGTGCGCACTGCACAAGCTACGGCTTCCGGTCTAGTCAAAATATTTAAAATGAATCTTAAGTCTGTGAGTGTGTGTGTGTGTGTGTGTATTTATGTGTGAGAGAGACAGAAAGACAGAGAGACAGAGAGACAGAAAGAGAGAGAGTGAGAGAGAGCGAGACAAGGGGGAGAGGAGGGCGCTTTCAAAGATTGAGTATATTTTGCTTTATTCAAACTGATAGGCTTACGTCGCCCTTTTAATTGTTCCAAAGATTATCCTAAAATCAACCAAGCAATGCAATAGCATGCAGGCTTCCACAACAATCGAGTTCATCCAGAAGTTTTCTGGAAGTATGGTATGTGTATGTTTGAGTGTATTTGGGGGGGTGGGAGCGCGGGGGGGGGGGGGGGGGTCGCTAAACGTTCCCTTTAAATTCCCTGCGCTTAATTGTTTTTATGTCAAATATCTAGACTATATAATAATATAAAACTATAATATTAAAACAGAATACACCCTCTGATGAACATGTTAGTAAATAATACAGATATAAAGGCTACCTTAATAGTAGTCTCAGGTAGATTCAGTGCTGCAGCCAGTTCGCATCTTCTTGGCCTCGAGACATAATTTTCCCTGTAAAATTCTTTCTCCAGTCGTCCTATTTGTTCTCTGGTGAAAGCAGTCCGATATCTTCTGACTTGATCCGCATTAGAACTGTTTGGGCCTCCCATAGAATTACCGTTAAGATTGGAAAGCGAAGATGAACTTGTATTGGACCCTCCAGACATATTGTCAGAAAACCCTAAAACAGAACCATGCAAAAGTTATTCGATAAGACATAGGTAAATGCAAATTGACACATTATTAGGATTATAGAATTGTAGTAATACAGCCTAATGGAAACGTTACTGGCAACAAAAGACAAATAAAAACGTTTGCCTCCTTACAGAAAATAAATAAAACTAAGTTAGGTATTCCCAAAATTACATGTATAAACTGATTTGATTTTAAACCCCCTTCTAATGTTTTTACGAAGCCATTTATCATAGTATTTTATGCCATTATTAGAATTAGCTTAGCCTATTTAATCGCAATAATAAGTAGTTTTGATACAGTTTCTAGATCTATAGGCTACACTGTTAAAATATTATGGATTATGAAAAAACGTGTATAGGCTATTTTAAAATAAAACGCTACCTTTGTTATTGTTTTCCTTGTGTTGGCTCGGGGAGCGATGCGATGGGCATCCCACCTCCACATCACTGTTAATGTCGGAATCTTGAGAAACTTCTGGATATAAGCTAATTTTCTTACGGCTTTCTGACGATGAAATCTCCCCTGACGACGTATTTTCGCTGTTATGATGGTTACCGAAGAGACTGTCGATTTCGAACTTGCCTTTGGTTGGAATATCCCCGAGACTTCCATGAAGAGAAGCGGAAGTTATTCTCGGGCTTAGTCGACCACTGTGCTGAGAATTTTCAAGGGCCTCCAATACCGAATTTCCAGATTCTGAGAGTCTTTTGCCAGAAACTGGGCTGTGCAGACCCCTTTCCATCAGAATCATCTCCTTTCTTATCCTGTCCATCATTAAGTCTTAAAGCAAAAAAGGAAAAATTCCCAGGGATAGTGCTCCGATGACTGTGGCGGAGCTAATCCGCAGTCAACTCAGCAACTGTCTTTAAATAATAAAACACCTTTTATGTGCGAGACGCAGAAATATAAGATGCCAACGCGAGCAACGAATGGCTGCTCAAAATGACCCGTGCATCCTTTCTATCCCAAAATGTCATTCATCAAAAAGTGGTTGCTGCTCGTCGTTAAGGTGTGCCCGTGACGCTGCTCGAATGATCATTTATTGTAACAGGTTTATAAGCAAATAAATACGAGAGGGCTGTCAGTTGATGATGGAGGCGGCCTTCGGCCAGACAAATATATCCAAGTGAAGAGGAAGAGGAGAAGTGAGGAGTGGAGTGCTGGTCCCTCGGTTGATCTGATTCTGCTTTAGATTGCTCTTGGGTTTGGCCTCTGGGGTGAAATTGACAGTCTGATTAATAAAATGAGCGCGGCAACATTTCCCTCTTCATTTAGGAATATCATTATGCTTTGATTCTCTATTGTCTCTCCCTTCTGTTGTTTCTGCCCTCACCCTTCTTCTCTTTCTCCTCTTTTTATTCTTCCTCGATTATGTTATTGCTGCTTCTTCGTGAAACACTGAAATTATATCACAATAGGTCTGACCTTAGTTCAAAGGGAATTTTAAATGTAGCATACTACAGACTTAATTAAGAATGCTTTACAACAGTTTTATGTATAAAAAAAGAGCCTAATAATAATAAGGTTTTCGTTTAAATTATACTTTAGTGCCATGCAGTGCATTTTTTCTCTCTACCTTCAGCCTATCTTGCAATACAATTTTACAGCCTGTTTCAACCATAGCCTACAAAATTAGAGATCTTACTCATTTATACCACTGTTATTTGAGCGTTTCATCTAATAAATGTGGTCAACGAATAAAATGGCACAATGAACCGTTTTCAACATTATATAATTTCACAGCGTTTGTTGATAGCTAATTGCTTGTGCCTATTTATCTCTCATAGCCATTCTCACTTTCCAAAGTAAAAAATGTGGATTGTATTTGCATGCGGGTGTGTGCTATTTAAGCAGCTATTGTTGCACCTGCATTGTCTTGTTGTTAATATGAAATTAAAATTATTTTATTTTAATCTCTTAATGATCATTGCCAGCTGCAGGCACTGTTTATCTATCGGCGTTACATTGTTTAAAAATAGGCCTAAGATCAAGCGCTGTCCTGGGTTCTGAGACTGAATGGTTCGTAATGGCGAGGTTAACGGGGAATGTGCAACGCAATGTGGGTATTGATAGTGGAGTTTAGCAGAGGGGCCCGGAAGTGCTGTCTGGTGCGTTCTCTGGCGCCCCCCTCAGTTTACATAAAGTATTACATAAGTTACTTGATGTCTGTTTTGTTTCCTGCCCCTCAGTCCGTAGATTAATTCGCCTTTTAAAGAACAACGGATTTCTTTGGACTGTAATTTAGAATTGACTATGAAGAATGTGTAGGCCTACATCATTTCCAAAAATGTAGCGACTTTAATCCACACGTGCATTAGCTTTCTGTGCCAGTATTGTGTATCCCACCCCGAAAACGTTAGGCTAAAGATAGCCTACTAATTATAAAGCTGCTGGATGTTTCCTTCGACAATCCTATTTTTAAGTAGATCGTCATCATTTTCCATTTAGATGAGACTATTATGACTTGCCTTGTAGAATTTTCAAACATAGGTTTAGGCCTAGCCTGTTTCGTTTAAATAACCGATTTTGACTTAGGCCTACATGAACATAGTTCTGATGTCAATCAATTAAGGCTTGTGACATCTAAAAGTGAAGCGTTATTGGAAGTTTCGCCGAAAGAATATAATTTGACGTAGCCCCAAATGCTGTGACGTTTTGGAAAAGCTCTTTCGAATCTGAAATAAAAGGTGAAACCTATCCATGATGGAGTAGCCTGTATAGCATTATAACTTCAACATGGCACCAGTAGTCTAGCTATAGAATAAAACTAGGTTATATAATAATCAAGAGATGTAGCCTACAAATGAACAATAATTTACTGATATTTTATGCATGAACATGCTGACGTGCCTCAATTGTATTAAAGCCAAATATTTTCCTCTGAGATGAATAAATGTTACAAAACTTACTAATATATGAGAACTAGATGCACAATTAATCATTCCACTTAGGCCTGTCCCAAACATTTATCCCAACGAACTTTTCTATGAAATAGCATCAACTGCATATGTATCATCATCATCATCATCCTCATCATACATGTAGCCTATGTTTATTATGCTTTTCCACGTGCATTCATGTCACACGTAGATACAGGTATTTTCTAGGCCGACTACAGCTTGTTAGTTTTCTGTCTCCATGTGATGAGTAGTGCCTTTTGATCAGATGTTTGTCTTAACATTCAGTCACTATGCTGCAGTCAAACAAGAGTATAAAAAGTAGTAAGTAAAAAAACTTTTTGTAAACTGTTCCTATGCGTCTGTCCCATTGACATTGCCCCGTCGTCTTGTAAATATATCCAGAAACCTTTTTTTGCGGTCAGAGGTTTCTTCGAGAAATTCTCTTACATTCTCTTCTCGAATGTAAACTGAGAGAGCCATCTAGTGGCGATTATCCACCTTTGCGGGCAACATGCTACCAACTGAATTGGGGCATCCATGTTTGAAAACAATCTGAATGGTGACAGTGCCTCAAGACGACACAGGAAAACACAACCTTAAATATAACGCATTTTTTTCTCCAAAACTACCGTCCACCAAAGAACAGAATAATAAAACAAGCCACCAGAATGAAATCAAAACTATAGAAATTTAAGTGAGAATCATCAATACGTCCATGATTGTTTTTGGAAGGTTTAACAAGTGTTTCAAAACGTTTAATCTGGATAACCTTAAATAGTATACTACTTCTGCGAGGAGGTGTTGGCTATCGTCAGCATATATGCTTTAGGCCTATGTCTTAGATAGACTATTAGGTTTAGGTTATGTGTTACTGTGACGAGTTCTTGTCTACTACTTCTTTCATAATTTTATAAAAATTGCAGATTGCACACTTAGTGCATGGTTCATAATCCCACTGTGGCCTCAAGACTCCTCTTCAAACTTTACCTCGACTAACTTGCGTGTACAAAGCGAAAATAACACTTAATTTGCCTAGTTGTGATAGGCTACCTGCAATTTGTATCTTCTCTACACGTTGTATTTCAGATCCTGTTCAACAAACTGCAGCCAGCAGTAAATAACCATAAAGTGTTCAATGTTGCACTTGGCCTATATATCGTGGTTTTCGCTGCACTGTGCGCTACTGTAATCGAGATGACTTTAATACTCTGAGTAATTGAGATGTTATTGCACTGTAGTTGTATTTGTGTTCAGCATGGAGTACTTAACTACCTACTAGCCATTTAAGTAATTTAGATTTGTTGCTGTTTTTTTGTTGCTCTAGTGTCTTTGTGTTCACAGTTGGCCTACCTGATCGCTGGAATATGGTTGCTTTGCCATGTGGCTAGTAGACCGTAATACAAACCTGTTCATTGACATGGTTACATACTTCTGATTCTTAATCTTCTGCAGTAGCATACTTTAAATGAACTAGTATTTGTACGTCGCTTTGGACAAAAGCTCTGCTACATGTATAAAATGAAAGCCATAAATGACACCGTCTTGCGAGTTTTGTTTAGTAGTGGGTAGTGGGTTTGTTTATGTGGTAGGTAAGGCCTGTATATGTAACAGTTGTCTGATAGGCTTTGCTGCCGGTGTAGGAAGTTGGCATGCAGAAGACTCAAGTTCAGTCCAATAATTTTCCCTCCTTAGTTTAGATACAACTCATATTACCTGCTCACAAGAGGAACTACCCAGCTAACAAAATTACGTACCAGAACATGACGTCAATGCCATTTTAGATACAAAGTCGTAATAACGTAAATGTGGTGTCAACTGACTAAAGTTTGTGAGCAAACACAATAAGGATTAAAAAAGATGCAACTTTGGAAAGTTAATATGAGAGATAAATAAGCACAGGTAGGTTTATTCAGGACGTAGCATTATGGTGGCCTCTGAATGTCCTAAGGACATTATTTAGGAAAGTTATAAACCTTGCCTGGACGTACACGATTAAATACCCCATTGGTACTGTAAATTACGTTATGAGGATGCCCTAATATAACGTTTTCATATAGTGTCATGATACCCAGGAAATGTACCTAAGACATTTGTAACGTTCCCCAAGGTCATACAGAGGTACTGAATGTTACAGTCTGTTTAGGACGTTAGAGGTACGACTCATTCACACGTTATGGAAACTTTTAGTCTATTGAACCTATCCCTATCACATTTAACGCCTTATATGCCTACATGTATCTTATTCGCATGTAAACTAAACATGCCCTTACGTGGCATCCACACATTATTCTGAACAAAGCTCACAAATAAAAAACGTTGTACAAAATATCGATTAATTAAATATCATCCTTTCAACACTATGGTACTAGAAACGTTTATTAATAAAGATTTGGCTACAACAACAAGTTTCACGAAATTATGAGGCAGGTTGTGTACGATAATCTAACTTTCTCCCAGGCTTGTCTCGGTCATTAGCCATAGGCCTATATATTATATTTGCATGTCACGTGAAAAAACCGGCCAACCACATTTTCATTGTCACTTCTGTAATCTGTCAAGCAAAAATAAACCATTTGACTTCAGTGTGGGTTTGCTGTCGTAGCATGCAAGGCAACATACTGTGTTTCGTGTGTTTTCGATCTGGGAGGACTACTTGAAATTGTCATCAAAAGGATTTAACATTTTGACCATTAAGTGAAAATGGAGGGCTTGGGCGATTATATTCATTGCAGTTATCATTCCTCTACCCTCGAACGACCTGCGGCAGCATTTACAGAAAACAAACTAAGCGCTCATTGGACAGAATCTTGTAAATCTTATACAGTACTCTCTACAGCATCAAGACATGCACCTCCACCATTTGACTGTAGGTTTGGGAGAAGTTGTTTTGGTTGCACACTCCCAGACAGTCATGCATTTCAGCAAGGTGCACTGACGTCCTCTACGTCGGTTTCTGGAGGCTCTGTAAAACAAAATATACCTTTTTCAGGACTCATTAGTCACAATTTACACTGCAGTGCAATAACGTCAAGGATCAAAGACTTACGGGTCTATGAAGGCTACACGGACTCTTATTCCAGGAACGCTCGGTATATAGACATACCTGTTGTTGGCAGAGATCCGATGCATGATATTTTACCCATGGAAGATCCGATGCCCCGGGACTGGCCTGTTTGTAGCAACTCAGTGTATCATTATAGGGATCAGTCCCAGAGCTCTCAGTTGTGGATCCCATCCATCCCAGGTATAATGCTACAGTTGTTGAATGTTAACATGATGCTTTCCTCGGGCGAAAAGGACATTTGTGTGAAGCGTCATGTTGCCCGGTTGGAGAAGAAATCCAGTGTAATTGCTCATCTGGAAAAATAGATCCGGTGTAGTGGATAATCCGATCGATGTTTGGATAGGCTACTCAAACGTAATACTACTAGATAGCCTATAGGTTACTTATACGTAGGTCTCCATATTTACGCACACTTATAGTGCAGAATCATATCATATAAAGTGAAATAAAGTTGTACTCTTCTTAACTCATTTTCCTCCCAACGCCTCTTGTTTATCTGCACGTCTGTAGAGGAAGCAGTAATGAAGCAGCCAGATGTCACGACTTTTTACCGACGTGGAAGAAAGAAACGGGTGCCCTACACAAAGCCGCAGCTCAAGGAACTTGAACGAGAATATACCATTAGCAAGTTTATTACCAAGGACAAGAGGCGACGTATAGCTTTCTCCACCAGTCTGTCCGAGCGACAAGTAACTATATGGTTTCAAAATCGCCGCGTCAAAGATAAGAAGGTCATTTCTGAAATTAAAGGCGACGAAACTTGTTCTTGATATGTACCGAGGGTTATGTTGAAAACTGAATGACCTCAGGTAGCTTTCTATACCCGTTTTCTTGTAAATCGTTCTGTCGTTTTTTTTCTTCCTAAATGTAATCATCAACAAGCTGCTGTTTTTTTAAAGTGTGCCAAGTCAGAGTAACATATGTTATATAGCCTATGTTGAAATGTTGTAAGACTAACGTTAATGATTGTTTTGGTTGTGGATATTCCGCGGGTAGGAAAGAGCCCATAGGCCTAGCTTGATGAGTGAATTCACTCATCAAGCTTAGAATCATCTTTGGAAGTTGATTTTCAAGTTCATATGTATCCACAGGTTGTCTTCAGAAAGTATGACTCGAGTGTTATATATTCTTATGACAGATGTACTCTTGTAATGTGTATTGATTAAGTATAGAATTGCACTCTTTGAATGTGCATTGCGTTGGTTTCATTGCCAGAGACTGAGATATCGGTAGCTTATACCATGCAGAATTATTCAAATAAAATACATATGAATAATTATTGTTGTCCACTTTGTGACAGTGGTTTTCATTGTTGGTTGTGAGAGTATTTCAATTTCAAACACGGAAGATGCCGGGGCAATATGCGCGCCCCCAACTGCAGGTCACATAAACTCATTTGATTGCAAAACCTTTGCTGTCTTTAAGACGCACAAAAACATATAGTTTTTATAGTTTTATCATGAATGCCCTCTCAAGAAAAATAGCAAATCATGACGCAGTTCAGTCGTAGAAAAGTCAGGAAATGTGTCCCATTTGAGGAGTTTACGACTTAAAACCACCCATTGCTCTGCTAAATAATCATTCAGCAATATAACACATGCTAGTCATCGGAAGTAATATAATTACTTTATTTGCTTACACATGATTGGCTTACATTTGGCCTATTTTGTCTTATACATAGGCTCTTCATGAGATTGGCCCACCCATTATAACATTTCTATAGACTTGTTTCGCCATCTGCTGGACTCAACACGCAACAACTCAGTCTGTTAACTTTCTGTTGAAATTTGTAAATTAATGTATTGGTAGTAACATTTCAGTAAAATAATGTGTCATCATAACTAGTTGTCACGCAATGGATGTTATGATGTGAAAGCTGCAGCTTTATTAATTTAAACCGATAGGCCAACAAAACGTCATACAAAACTCACAGAAAACAATAGGCTACATTTTGATACTTAAAAACATGCCTTTTACGCAATAGTTATAGCTCAAATTGATGTTTTCCTTTGACCGAAGGTTCCCTGAACTCAAGACAGCTCGTCTTCAAAAATGGCGACTTGAGGGACTGTTTCTTCTGTCACTAGATAGCGTGCACTTGGACTTGTTTTTGCTTAATCTGAGCTCTCTGGACTTTGACCTTGAACTACGATTAACGCATGTTTCTATGCGTAAAAAAACATGTATTTCCAACCCTGCAATAGCTTAGACATTTTGTACATTCTTTTCTATGTATTGGTGGTTTACAAAGACTTTTGTTGATACATTTGCATTTACAAGTCTCGTAAAATCAGGCCATAGCATTCAGAAATCTTGTCTTTCGGACGAAGTTGTCAGTGTCGCCTGGTGGTCCTCACTGCGTGGTTTACCAATGAAAATAGATGAATATAGGGGTATTTCCATGTTTCAACATGAAAGATACAGGTTTATGTCACTTTGTAGAGGAATAGATGTGATGGGAGAATTGCTTATTGTAGATCCAGGGCTAAGCCTAAGCAATTTCTCTTTTACTAAATGAGTTAGTGAAAGGTCTAGTCTCAATCTAGCCACTGACAAATTACAATATTGTCCTGACTAATTTACGGATATTATTGGGATGTACATTTTATTTAATCAATTGTAACAAAGGCACATTAATTTCAATTGTGTTTATACTTAATACCTTGCTATTCATCTAATTCTAGTTGAGCATTCTGTTACTGTGTTTTGCAAAAACATTGCCTAAAAAACATTTAAAATTTTGTTTTTATTTTCACATAATTGTTCAAAGATGTGTCTTTTATTTCAATGTTTTGTAGAACAATTTAACAAATTGACACAAGTTTGCGTCCTTATCATATTTAATGCATTTCTAATAAGTTAAATACTATTTAGTTTAAAAACTAAAATGTCACTTAAACTAGGCCTATAGGCTCTAGTCAAAATATCGCTATTTTGTCAACAAAGTAGGTGATTTTATTCATGTTAAGTTTAGCACGTATTATCAACATGTATCACCAAATATATTGTAATATAATACATTTATCCCACTACAATTAGTGACTAATGTTAATAATTTTTACAATATCACTAAAATATGTTTGGGTAAATCCAGAAAGTATTGTCCCTAATGTTTGTTCTTGCCACTATTCCACGAGTTGCGTTGGTATTGGCCTAGCTGTTGAAAGATCATACAGTCTACGTATTTTCCTAAATATTCACAGCAATGACACATACCACGCGACTGAGGTCATATACATAACAAAAAACAATGATACAAATGATGTAATTATGGATAGAAAGACGTTGCAACGGTTCCAATTGTCAACTTTACCTACCGTCCACGCTCACACACATAATCATATTGATGTTGATTTTAAACCGATTTTGAACAATTAGATCAACGTACTTATTGTCACCCACACACATTAAAGGACATTTAACTACATTTAATAGTAAGAAGTATATATGCATTTTATTTCATCCATTTTGTTTGCATCACATCATGATTTCCTACACATAGGCAGGTTGGTGTGCAGGAAATTTGGTGTGCACATATTGGTTTCTAAATAAGGGAATTATTATAAAAAATATAAACAAATATTTTTCTTTGATTATAAGCTTATTGGGCCTTCCCTTGCAGAATAGCATGCCTTCCCTTATTAAGAGCAAGGGTAGGACTAAACAACATGGTTTGCATATCACGTGATGCCTCCTTAGCCAATCAACAATTAGCTTCCCTTTATTCTTTAGGAGTAGCTAAAAGGGGTGTAAGAAGCGTTTGAGAGAGCTCAATGGAAATGTGTGAGCGAAATCCTCTAA
Source organism: Osmerus eperlanus (assembly GCF_963692335.1). Classification (NCBI taxonomy): domain Eukaryota; kingdom Metazoa; phylum Chordata; class Actinopteri; order Osmeriformes; family Osmeridae; genus Osmerus; species Osmerus eperlanus. The sequence continues at coordinate 22,139,909 of NC_085020.1, forward strand.
ATTCTGGCTATGTAGGTTCTCTTTTGAATTTTCCTACCCCGGAGTCTTTATATTTCACAAACTTGCGGGGCAATGGAGCCCATCATCCCGCTCTTCATCAGCTCTCCTATAACAGGAGGGAGGTGTGCACGCTCCCGTGGACTTCTCCAAGTTCGTGCACATCTCCACCACAAAGCCGTGCCTTCAGTGGCTACTCTTCGCCGTTTCTACACAATTCAGTGTCTGTGAATACTAATCCAAACAACCACAACAAGGGACCAGTGGACGAGTCAAGTAAATATTATTTTCAGGACGTAAACCACAAGCCAGAGGAATCTGGCAAACAAGCGTTTTTTGCTGGTGAACATGGAGTGATCAGTTCGCGTAACTCGAAATACGAGTACGCAAACTTGGACCGACAGTCCCATAATTCTGCACCACCAATCCATCTAAATTCCACAAATCAGGGAGTTACTGCCTTTAAGCAATCGGTCCATACAAATACTCCAACGCAACCATCTGCAAATAATGCATGTTCCCGCGCGTCCTGTTCGGATGGTGAGTAGATCTCACAACTGTTGGTTGACAATTGGTTGTTGAGCTAACTGATCGGCCTCCCGATTGTTGTCTGCATTCAGAGCTGTGTTCCATGTTTCTTTCTAGACTGCTTTTAATGTAATTGCCAACGTGTTTCTACCTATTTGTTTTCCAGGTGCACCCTGGTGTTCATCACAAGTGAAACCCAGAAAGAAGAGAAAGCCATATACTAAACCACAGCTCGCTGAACTTGAGAATGAATTCATGATGAACGAATTCATAAACAGACAGAAAAGGAAGGAACTTTCCGATAGACTGGACTTAAGTGATCAACAAGTCAAAATCTGGTTCCAGAACCGCAGAATGAAGAAGAAAAGACTGATGATGCGCGAGCACGCATTCTCTATGTATGGATAGTCATGTGCTTGATCGTGACCTCCTAAGGCCCAGGGCCCAGGCAACCACAGCCATTTCAAAACTGTGTTCATATATTGACCTTGGCAATATACATATGGTTTGATAACATATATAGTAAGCTTAAAAAAAAAGTTATTATCATACGACCCCCTAATGTTGTAAATTAAAACGGTTTCGTGTGTATTTTAGCATGCAAATTGTCACAAGCGATGCATTATTTCTCATTGATAGCCTGTGCATCTGAGTCGTGTTTTGAAAGAAATCATTGAACATTTGTGTATTTGTTTTGTTTTGGAAAGCATGCTCATTCAATATCGTTATTGTTGACAAAGATCCAGTAAAAGACTACGATGACGGAATATGCGTAGGCTGTCGCACATTATATTGTGTGTAACGATTCAGTATTTTGGATTGACGATGTGTTTATTTCTCGTCAAATGTATCAAAATAAATGTTATTTATGAGTGCATAAGTATATGTTATGGAGAAAGTAAACATAGCCTATCTAGGGTGGAAATGTTTGTCTGCCTTTCATGTTGACGTGGACCGGACTGTGTGCTACTGTTTGTAGGTTAACCATGAATAACTCTTCCAAGCTCAAGTTCGTATTTAGCTGTGGAATTTAGAACTGTGAGAAATGTTCATTTAATTGGTGTGTCAACTGCATGACTGCTATAGTTCAGTACAATAAACTCGTCTTCGGCATTATCACTGTCTTTCATTAAGTGAATTGAACGACTAAAGTTTCTCCTCTTACTTGGGTTGCACATTAGGTGAGCTCCAATGTGAGCCTAACGCTGATGAAACATGATAGCAAAGTGAACCCAGAGAGACTGAGAGATATTTCTTACATTAACACTTAATGCTGCAAAAGAGGCCAGTGGGGACTGATAATCTCAATAAGAGTAACCCTATAGCATTACCTTAACGTTTCAGATGCGCAATAGGCTAAATCTGTGCTGGTACAGTGGTACTGACAAAATGAACATTCCTGTCCAGTGATAAACATATAGTGAGCACTCACATGTAGACTTGGTTCGAACCATCTGACGCGATTTAGCCTATCTTTACGCGCGGTTTAAATATGGTTTGGGATTCTAAATAGACACATTGACGTTTCCCTTACATTTTTATAGAAGCAGTAATATTTTACGGATTTAGCTGAGGAACCTGGGACGGTTCCTTATTTAAATGTTTTACGTTTCCCATAGAAACAATGGGTAAGTAAGTAATTGTCCTATACTGTCACGGGATTAGCATGGAGTTGTAGGCCTACAATGTAAATTAATCAGACCCTAAGTGAATGCTATTTCAGAATCTTCAAAATTGGTTGAAATGTAGGCTGTTTAATTCATGAGTAGGCCTATCTGTTTAATAAAAAATATATAATTGGGATTTGAGACTACATATCTATGTAGATCTGTGTTTTAATGCAAGGAATGACCTTGTCAAATTATGTCGAATAAGTATCATTTCAAGAGTAGGCTATGTGTTTATTATCTGTACCCCATTTCGGGGGCGCTCAAAGTAGTTTTTCCACTACGAGATCTTAAGGATAGCTTAGGCCTATATGCAACGTCAGCTTGCGTTCCTCTGATACCGGGGGCGTCAAAACAAAGTTAAGGTCAAGTTAGTGTCTAATCTTGCATTTATAAACATGAACAGTGGTCTGTTTATCTATATCCAAGGACGTATTTAGCAAGGAGTTAAACCTATTTCGTGACACATTCAGGGGAACTTGAGGCGGAGTTGAAAACATGTCACTACTCGCTCACTTCCTCAGTGTTGATGCTTAAGCTACTCATTTTGGTCTCACTCTTAAACCTCTGCTTCTGACGCTAAAATTATGCAAATGTATTTCCGACCCATAGTAAATAGCCTATGCGAATTTAGATCATGCAATTCACAAAACATTATCAATACAGCTGCAGTTTACGAGTTTTTTCAATCATTGTAAAATATATAACATTGTTTACTGCATTTCAGCCTCTTCTCTTTGTTAATCATTCACTTGTTTTCACCTTCTCCTTCTCACTGAAGAAGAATCATATAGGTCTACTTTAAGCATCGTAGCCCTCGTCTGACATGGTCTTATGTCCAGTAGTAAATTTAAGACATTTTAAATACATGCAATAGCCTAATTGTAGAAAAAATATACAGGCAAAATTAATCACGAGTGTGTATTTATTAGTTTCTGTTTTGTTTTTTACACTGTAAGCACATCTTGTTCTTCTGTTGACTGTTTGTTAACAGTACTTTAATGTATTTAGCCTACAGTTAACTGAAAAGTGGCTTTATCTTAAAAAAAAAAATAGCCTTCATGTTTACCGTTTATTGTTGACAGAAGTAGACAGAGTAGACTGAAGGAAGGCGGAAGATAGATGTTCGTTCCAAGATAGGTTTAAATGTATTCTAACGGTCCAGCCTACCTTTGGTCCTACTTTCTCTCACTTTCCCACACGTTGACCCTTATTTGTACATTAATGCGCATAAAGTTTTATATTTCAAATATCTCTTCCAACTTCAACAACGCTGAAAACTTAAAGACCTGAAACCCAGACGCTTTCAACAACAGCAACAAAGTAATCTTCTCGCCCCATCACCAGTTCTTTTCCTGCTGAGTTACTCCATACACTTAAACTAGAACGCTTCCTTTTGTCTGTGTAATAAAATGATTTGAGTGTCGACGGTTATTGGGATTGCTTGGTGCACTGGTCTCAGACGGCAGACGTTCAAAGCCAGCACGGCTGTTTTGTACTTGGCAATGCAGAACACACTTTCAATCCATCATACAATGGATCATTCTTATTTTTTCTGTCCTTTAAAAAAATGCTTACATACATTTCCAAAATAACTATTACCATTACTGGATTGCGTCTCTAAAATTGACAAATAAGGTAAGGAGGACTTTTTCCTTTTTTATGTGTTTTAAAGACTAGACTTCTGTTTAAAAAAATGCAAAACAAAGTTATGAGCCTAAAGGCCTAAACGTACTATTCGCGTAGCGTCCCAATCGCTATTAGAGTCAAGTAAAAAATGTAGCTTATTGAAACACTTGAAGATGTAAGCAATGTTTCCAAAAGAATCGATTTGGACCGTAGCTCTTCCTTTGTGTAGGCAGACCTATAGCATATAGTGCAAGTACTAACATTTTAAATAGACTAAGACTACTGATGTATTCCTTCAGTCGTTGACCCCTCTAGTGTGTTTGATTTGGTATCCTATTTTTCGTTGCTTTTGACCTTTACGTTCTTTATTTTGCATCTGTGTAGGCCAGAGCAGTTTAACATGTAGGGTATGGCCATCAACGTGTTTTATGAAGATTTTTTATCTCTTGTAGCCTATTCAGGATTTAAAACCAAGTATAACATGAATATAACCCTATAAACATGATCGTGTTGATGTGTTGTTGAGATGGTTAGCCAATTTAGCCAATTCCCCTGCGAAAAGATTACGTGCCACCAGTGACTGATTTTAGCCTGTATCTGCTATATCTGGTTGCATATATGTATAAAAATGGTTGATTGAGATTCCTTGTTCCTCTACGCAATAATACGTGGGAATAATATTCAGAGTTTTAGTGCAACGTGTGAATGTGAATAGATATCAAACTAAAATGAATGCGTAATTGGCACTGTTTTAAAATAGCACACAGACCAAGGGTTAAATATGTGGGCGGTTATAATTTTTTTGATGCAGATTATGTTCCACGTAGAATACTTGATAGATGAGAGGTTTATGTGTGCCTCTGGTTTGACTTATTTTGCTGAAAAAGGTATCTACTAATGTATTTTTCGAGAGCAGCATAGGGCAAGCAGACAGATTTACATAGGAGTTACTAACTAAACCCAGGCAACCAATGAACTGCCGTGTGCGCCCACATGAGTTGCTCGAGACAGTTTTTAATGAATGATATTGATGTATGGTAATTCCTTTACCGGATCACATGACACAATTACCTCAAGAATCGATCAAGATGAATTGCACGTCAGCCCACGTTTCCGATTTTTTCTCCCTCGCGGGTCCTTTCCACACGCCTATGGTGCAATAGATGGACAAAGTTTAACACACTCAAGCTGCCAATTCTTCTTCGCTATTGCAAAGGAAGGCGAGAGATGACGGAGTACGATGAGCGCAGCAACTGTGCGTCAAATATGTATTTACCAAGTTGTACATATTACGTTTCGGCGCCAGATTTTTCATCTGTCTCCTCCTTTTTACCACAGACTACATCGTGTCAAATCAATTTTCCCTATTCTTCAAACATAGCTCAAGTCCAACCTGTTCGGGATGTGGCTTTCAGGGACTATGGACTGGATCACCCAAGCAAATGGCATTACAGGGGTAATTACGCTTCTTACTACTCAACGGATGAGATAATGCATCGAGACTTAATTCAGTCATCAAACCGGGCGGAAATGATATTCAAAAATGATTCCTTGTTCGGCCACCGTGGGGGGACGAACTCGCCCTGCAATTTCTTCACTAATGTTGGCCGAAATGGAGTTCTGCCTCAGGGGTTCGACCAGTTTTTCGAGACTGTTAGCTCTGAGAAAGCCAACCCTGACCATTCAAAACAAAAGACAGACAATGCCTCCGGAGAATCTGCGTGCAATAAAGAGACTCCAGATATACTAGAACAGTCTGTAGACCCAGCTGAGAACACAGACGAGGACTCTTCGATATCAAACTGCGCGGGGGACAAGAGCAACGGACCAAGTAGGTACAAGCATATGGGGTTATGGAACGTCCACTTTGTCGGTCCGGGTTTATGTGCCGCTTTATAAGGGTACAAAAGCTTTTATATCCCAATAAGATTTACTTTATGGTTGTAAAGATATTTACGATTGGAAAACAGTTGAGTTGTAAGTGAGGTACTCGCCTTAACTAGAGTATGATAATGGAATATTATATTCCTAATGTACACAGCAATGCATTTGTTCATGTATTACCCAAACAGATATACATGGTTATAGCCTAGTCCCCAGTAGCAGGCGTTCAGATCCTCGACGTCTATGGTAGTTTTTCTATTGTCATATGTATTTATGCAGTTGTAGGCCTTGCATGATGTATAGGGGCCTACATTTTGTCACAAATAACAGCTATAGTTTTACATCCTTAAAAGCTAATGGCGAACTTCAAACATTGCATGTTGTGCCTGTGTGTGTATGACGGGGGGATATTTGTGTGTGTGTTCCTACGTGGGTTTGGAATACAAAGAGTATGTATGGCAGCGCACGCGCGTGTTTGTACACGCGCACAACCATCAGGGTATTTATGTAGGCCAATGTTTTGGTTTGCCAACCTGATATTTTTCCTCAAACCTGACGACGCTGTTTTAGTATGAACTGCTCTCTAAAAACATTCTCTTTCTTCTGTAGGTTCAACAAAGTCCAGAAAAAAGAGATGCCCCTACTCCAAATACCAGATCCGAGAACTTGAACGAGAATTCTTTTTCAATGTCTACATAAACAAGGAGAAGCGACTTCAGCTGTCAAGGATGTTAAACCTAACAGATCGCCAGGTGAAGATTTGGTTCCAAAATAGAAGAATGAAAGAGAAAAAGCTCAACCGAGATCGGCTTCAGTACTTTACAGGAAACCCTCTATTCTGAGAGTCCACATGTAAATTGGACTGTGAAATATCATCCTGAACAAATGACACATTTTCATTCAACACAAAAAACTATAGCCTATACGTCACAGCTACAGGCTACTGAACATTGTTGCTGGCTGGAGCTATCTATGCAAGGCTTTATGTCACACTTACCTCAATGAACACAGGCTACGTACATCCTCTTATTTGAAATATCATTCAATTCAGTCAAGGCAGATCAGTCAGGAGTCCTCGAAATTATCTACCAATCTACAGTGTATTATTATTATTATTATAAATAAGTGTAATCTAGATGTATCTTTATTTATTTGAGTTGAGGCTTCTCCGACACATGCTTTGACATTTATAAAAAATACGTAGGTCCTACCTTGATTACAGTAATCATATAGTAATATAATTTATAACAGTAGACTTGTGTATGCATTTAGTAAACGCATGTGATGTGTATTGTGGTACTCAATAAAGTACACATGAAAAATATATGTATTAAACGTTCAATAATTACTAACCTAAGCAAATTACGCACACCGGCGCATCGAATTGGCTAAATAGTAAAAGTGGGAAAACTATTAATAATTATATAGGCTACACATACAACATAACTAGATATACTATATTTGCTATTATCAGAGTCTAGTGTTTTGTGTAGTTTATTTATTAAAACTAAAGTGGGGATAGCGTGTAACTTTACCAGTGGGGCTCTTGTAAAGTGTTCATCATTTGCTATAGCAGCGCCTTATTCTCCCAACTTCAAAGTTTAGAGGATCTTTTATTTTCTTTCTGTTGTCTAACACAAGGCTGTTTACTAAACCTTGAACCGTCTAGACAGTATAATAAAAACGAGCTGTAAATGTCTCGATTGGGGGCTATTGGACTGAACCCCATGGCCACTTCAAATGCAGTTCTTTACCCCCCAAAATAGTCGAATTTTTTTAGTGCTTCCCTAGTCTATGCTTAAACAAAAGACGCATGAAATGTACACCATCATATCATTTTTAAATCACAATTCATTATGGCGGCATAGCCTCCTACAAGTTATTTGTGTTAATAAGTCGGGGTGTATTGTTAGATAAAGAATACATTTGTTTACAAATTAAAGAACACCTTACAACTAAGTTAATCTGTTCTTTTTCATTTTACTCAAATATAATTGTATCTGTATTTGAACTTCTCCCTTTGCCAAGGTCGTCACCTTTCACCTTTATGAATATATCCCAAAAGGCGCCTCTTGGTGGTTGTGTGCATGCGCAACAGCCTTCTGATATCTGCACTGCAGTATAGGTTCTCAAAATGGCTGCGAACCATGGGGTTTTATTGTAGGCCTGTATAAAGCTATAGATAAACCATGTAGCTGTAGACAAACCGTGTTGAGATTAAGCTAAATTGACTGTTCAACTGACATAGTGTAGATTTCCTTTCCTATAAACTGCAGTTACAGGTATCCTGGTATCTTTTAGCCACACTGTAAAATACTCTGTATAATCTATCAATTACATTCTGTCTTAACAAACCAACCAGATCATGTCAATTGCATCCCATTATTGAAATATTTAGCAAGACTCTAATCATAACTAGTATAATGTAGTATATGCTATATAAGGATACAAGAATAAGTCAATTGACCTGGGTAACGTCTCGTAGGCTATTAAAGAATAGGCTATAATGTAAAGGTGATGAAAGAAAAAATGCACAATAAAAACAGGGACTTCAGTTTGAGAAGTTCAATACTATAAATTGATTACAACATATGTATTTTTATCATTTGGTTTAGGCATTTTAAATCCATCTATCAATGCATTGTATACGTTTCCGAGTGGATAATCAGTCTAGTTTGTTTACACATGCGTTTGAAGTCTGGCAAATGGGAAACCTTCTGAATATCTATTGTATTTTGGATATTTAAAATTAGTCAATAAATAAACAATCAATAGACAGTTTTGGTTAATTTATTAAATGTATTTGTTTTGTTGTTGAGAAAGTAGGCTAACATAATAATCAATTATAGGCATAATTAATCTGTGGATGAAAACAATTCAAACAAATTCGACATATTTAAGTAGCCGAGGCCGATACATTTTTCCGACAACGTTATAATGTAAAAAATAATCTTGTTACATAGTACAATTATTTTTGTTTTGGGATTTCTTGCTTGGCGAATGACGGGCAACACGTAGAGTAACGCTCGTTCTTCTCCATTCTATCCACACGAGGGCAGACGTGTAGCTCCAATCAGTCCTGTTTACATCTGTAAGGAAAACACAAAGGTCGTTGTCTGAATTATCCTGACTAGTTTGTAATCCCCAAAGATGTTAGAGGAAATGTCCAGGTTCTACTGATCCACTGCTTTGGTCGTCGTCCAATTGAAAATGTAAAGTTGAGTACGTTTACATACAATGCCTTTGTTCTCTGGAGTTTTCATCAATTGGTGACACTATTTTTAAGTCAGTTGAACGAGTAGGCTTTCACAACCTCGGGTAAACGTTTCTATTATTAGAATGCAGGCTATATTAGGTACTATATTTAGAATCTTTTCCATTACTGCGTGAACAGGCTACACATTGTCAATGACCAGCCTACAGCGACAGTTAAGTCAGTTTGTGCCAGAAATAACCAACATTACGCTGAGATCATAGTTTGGAATCATATTGTTTGGTTGGAAGAAATTAACGAACTTAAATCTAGTCAAGTTGTTGGTGGCATATCAAAAGCCTTTATAGCGTGGTTTGGACTTTTTAATGGCATTGGACAGCAAGGCTTAGCAGCTACGCAAGGCCTGTTTGCCTAAATTAACCTATACATTCGTCTGAAGGTATGTTATGATGTACTAATGTCTGTTAACAAGTAAATGCACATATTAATTTGTTTGTATAATTAAGTGTCCCTAACGTGATTCAATAGGTCTGTCATCAACAGCTTGTTATCAAGCTCCATCCGTTAGCCGGAACTTTGATTATCTAGATTAATTGGGTAATTCAACACAATATTAGACCTTAATATCGCAACTGTTATAAACATTTGATAATATAGGTCGACAAATAAATGCATAACAATTTTGGGCTATAGGCCTGTTCTTAGACCTCTAAGTCGATTATGTTTATGATGTTTGCCACAAACGTTGTAAGCTCAATTAATAATTGAACATTTTACTTTTTAAATTGTTCTAGAATAGTTCATTCAGTCACTAAGACCCTGTAGGCTTTTCTTCATATTGAAGTTTTAAATTAATATAAATATCTATTCTACATTTAAATTCTATCTAACAATTTAGCCCACTATGTTTTACCAGAGAAGGCCCTCGTCTTTCATCACTATAAGTCTATTTCTGTGTATAATTGGACATGTGTGTGTACGTTTTAAAGTAATAGTAGGCTATTCTTTACAACACTATATCTTGAAGAACATTATTAATTTCGAGCATAATACTCCTTGAGACGGTAAGGTTTGTTTAAAGAAGGAAACATCATTTGAATAGTTTATAAAGCGTATAGTGTCATTATAATAGCGTTTTGAGCTAATACTGAAAATGGGTCGTTGTCTATTGCTATTGACTTTCTGTCTGTCGTGTCCTAAACGTTGTTTTGTGCACCAGTTATTAGTAAATCAAATACACATGTTCTAGTAGGCCTACTGGAAATCTTAATTAAGGCAACAAATAAAAAGCCTAGAATAGGCTACTTACTGTATTCAGCGCATTCATTAAGGCTAGATTTGAACTGTAATTATTAATTTTGATTTAGACCTAATTACTTCTGGACATTGTGCATGCATTGGTTATCAACTGCGTCCTTGTGTTCCATGTAGAACCCCATTAGTAGTATATATCATCACGCAGGCTCAGTAGTAGGCTACAATTAAATAATAATAGCCTATGCGTGCATAACCGAGAACTCAAGTTGGTCCAATGCGTAAAAATAATGTTCTTTATTCAAATCTACAATTTCTGGACTGTCTATCCTTCCCAATTCTCAAGCATATCTACGATATTGTACATGTGTGAGCAATTGTTTTATCCTATGAGAAATCCTTAGTATAACTAACTGCGTTTTGTGTTCTTGATATTAATGGCTATAGGCATCACTATTTATAATAAGTAATAGCTGTTTTTTATAGGCCAAAACCTAAATTGAGTGAAATTTGTTTTTCATATTCTTCAACAGCCTAAGTAGAAACCGTTAACGCTTAATGCAACTGACGATTTCAGGTCGTTTCTTTGATGTTAGGCTATAGCTCTTTTTTGCACTTCTTCATTCATTCTACCAAGCAAAATAAGTGCATTTTTGAAATGTCCTTTGTGAGTCTGTTCAAACCAATTTCAAGTCCGTGTTCTAGGTGTCGCTGTTCACCACGTCTGCATCGTGTGACTCAGTGCGTCCGCGAGAGAGGAGGCTTCGTCTCAAGGCCATTTTCAAATTTCATTGGTGGGCTCGTCATGTGGTAGAGAGGCATCCTGAGTTACACGGAGATTGTTTTGCTAGATATGTCAGTTTACAAAGGACATCTCTCTCGTCTTTAAAACTAATCCAAAATGTCCTTTCCTAACAGCTCTCCCGCGGCAAATACTTTTCTAGTTGATTCGTTAATTGGTGCTTGCAGGACTGACAGCTTTTACTCCAACAGCAACATGTACATGCCGTCCGGAGTAGAAATGGGAACTTACGGAATGCAAACCTGTGGACTCCTGCCGTCTCTCGGTAAAAGAGGGGACGTCAACCATCAAAATATGGGCATGAATGTCCATTCGTACATACCTCAAATTGATAATTGGACGGATCCGAGATCTTGCAGAATAGATCAACAGTCCAACCAATTGTCTAATTGTACATTTTCACAAAACATTAAGGAGGAGAGTAACTGCTGCATGTATTCCGACAAGAGAGCAAAGGTCAGATCGTCCGATGTCCCCGCATACTCTAATATAATCCCAGAATCGTGTGCAGTTGATGGCCCTGAGATCCCTGTTCCGGGCTATTTCAGACTGAGTCAAACATATGCGAGTGGAAAACACCAGGACTATGGCCACGAGACGACGAGTCCAAACACGACATTGATGCAGCTTAACAGAGTCACTCCTAAATCGCAGCTACCTTCCTTTGTCGAAGTGGACAAGAAAACAGTCGAGGTACCGCAAATCCGGGAAACCAGCAGAACCCCCACACCAGTGCAAAGTCCAGATCCCAAGCCCATCGTGCAGGAGGAGAAAAATTGCTCCACTGAAGCGTCAGTCTCTAGCCCGGAGTTGCCACAGAAGGAGACGAAAGGTGGGTACAATAAAAGGTTTAATCGTATCGCGATGTAATATGAACGCTCCAGCATCATAAAACCCAATATAAAACACAAACAACCCTAAAGTCGTAATGTTTAATGAGAGTCTTTCTCAGGTTGCAGTAACTGCTTTTACAGGAAACGGTGCGACCGCATCACACAGTCGAGTGTTTGTTGTTTGTGGTTGCCCTATTATTGTTCTTTATTTATAAAACAATGTAATACTAGGGTTGTGCCTTGTAATAATCCGCTGTAGGCTATTATTTGAAACGTTATATTGTTTGGTGGTTTGACACCTTCCCATCCAATTCATCTTTCAAGCTTTAGCTACAATTGTAAAATCGTAATTGTTACCTCAACAATTGTTTGAATATTGCATCTATTGATTTTATCCATTCATTTGATGTGAAGGTTTTTCAATTTCAATAAAAACTGCTTGGAAGTTTAAATTACAGTCGTTTGGTCTTTTTTTTTATTAAAGAAAGAAAAAAACAAATACTTATACCAGGAATAGGTTGCAAGCCGTACAACTAAGTTACAACACTGATTTATTTGGTGTATTGGGAACATTTAAGTAACCTATCATTATGCCCTTTTAAACCCTTTAAGAGCTCCAATGTAAGAATCCATGTTAATATCAATTCAAAAGAATACCACGTTGCTAAAATGTTGCTTTTGTTTTCATTACAGATTCCAAGATTAATACTCCAACAAGCAATTGGTTGACAGCAAAAAGTGGAAGGAAGAAAAGATGTCCTTACACAAAGTATCAGACGCTAGAATTGGAAAAGGAGTTTCTATTCAACATGTACCTGACTCGAGAGCGCCGTCTAGAGATCAGTAAAAGCGTCAACCTCACCGACAGACAAGTAAAGATTTGGTTCCAAAACCGTAGGATGAAGCTGAAGAAAATGAGTAGGGAAAATCGAATTCGGGAACTTACCTCAAATCTCACCTTTTCGTGAAAGTGCATATTTGAAAGGCAGTGCTATTGTATATTTCTGCTTCCCTCTTTACATGGGATGGGATGCTGTGGGGGATTGGACTCAAGATTCATTATTTTATCCAACGAAACTGTGATTGTACCGTTACTTTTTATTTACATGGTGACGAATTGTGTATTTTGAATTATGTTACATCGCAGGGTTATAGTCTTAAATTATTGGAAATATGATACACATCCATTTTGAACAGTTTTCTGTGATTGGGAACACATCGCAAGAGCGACTTTTTTGGAGAGTCATGTTAGACAAGCACATTTAGTCTACTAGGAGTGATTTGATCGTGTACCATTAGTTCAGAATTGAGCGTAGACTCAACTGCTCAATAGTAATCGTATTCGTCTCTGTCCAGCCTAAATGTGGTTTTACATGTTGGTGTTTAAATCTATTGCATGTTTGTGGCATGTATTCTGCAATAAATTGATGGTTCAACTATACGTATAGGCCTATTATGTTTTATATGCTTTTCTGTCTTGTTGCAGTTTGCCTATCAAATTTGCCGTATTTATTATGGAAAAAGGTAGCCTATATCTCTGGATTTGGGCCTTTCGTGTAAGCGCACAGACACGGATGAATTTCACCCAGCGAACAGCTAGCCCACTGCTAAAAATGTTTGTTGTAATTAAAGTCATATCTGCAATGATAATGCACTATAAAACAAACTTGAAATAGGCTACACGCTAACCGTTCAATTTCTTCTCAAATACAAAATAGGCTACGATGTCTGAATAAGCTATAGGGTTACATTATTCAATAATTAGCTAACATCTAGGCTATAGGCATGTCTAAAATTATTTTAAAAACCTTACTGACCTTTATTGTGCATAACTAGCCTTCTTGTTAGCCTACACTTATATATTATATTATAAGGTCGTACAATACAATACAATTATAGCCTATGTGTACTCAAAAGAGAAACACGTCACAAAATGTAAGTAATAACAATAAGTGAGGGTTATTTAATTAACTTCAATTTGAAGCCTAAAATAGTTGCTTGCGCGCTGATGCAGTGGCACAATTTCAGTTAACACAGGCCTGCAACGTGAACCTATAACTCTGCAGTGCGGCAAAAGTCATGGCGGACTTCCTGCTACGAAATCTTCATCCCACAACTAACAGTGACCTGCCAGTGACATGAAATCGTGACTATTGGCTATTCCTGCAAAATTATCTCTTATAAACAGTCAGTTAATCAAACTAACAAATACAAACACACGCACACACACCCAGGACTACACACACACACTCTATACGCATTCAAATTAGAAAGTAAATCTTTGCTAAGTTTCCTTAGCAAATGCCTCCTTGACCATATCAAAATGATATAGCCTAACCTACTTTAGGCATCCTCAGAAAAGCCAGATCAGTCATAGCCATTTTGAGGTTGAGGCCTTATTTGTAGACGAGACAGCCCAATGATGTTCAAGCACAAATTCATGAACATTCCACCGTACGTTTGACTTCTGGCGATTCTTGTTTCTGCAATTGGAAACAGTTTCTTCTTGCTACTTATTTTCAATCTCACTGTCGATTGAAAATGAAGTTGTCAAGTTGTCAAGTGTTTCATAATTTTTCATTCTTTCCTTAATGTTTTGCCCAAACGAATGCTCTTAGTGTGCATTAGGCATCAATTTGCAGATAGGATTACATTTTACAAGAGTCCGTTATATAAAAAAAACATCAATATAGACTATAATCAAACTCACCTCATAAACTTTTTATTGATACATAAAGAAATTATGGCTGCACTAAATAAATACAATCATTGGGGTATAAACAAACAGTATTTGCTTTATACATTTAACTTAAAGAGAAGCCAAGCTACAGTGACTTGTCACTGAATGAAACTAACAATACAAATAGAGAATGGGTGCGGAAATAGTGTCCAGTTATTTTACAACATGTTATTACATTTATTTTACGAGGGCTCAGTAGTCTATAAAATGTTTTACAAGCATCACGTGTATGACATACCTTACGACGATATCTTACATTAGTTTACAGACATTCTCTATAATGTGGCATTGCATCAGTGCTGAGTGGTGGTTGTGAAATAAATGTGTGTATTAATCTGTCGTGAAAAAAAGTAGTCCGTCAACACCCCTAGCCATATTCATGTTTAAAGTGCTACTTACAAAAAAGTATGTAAACTCTGTCAATCATGCTCTCGATCACTCGTTCCTTTGGGATCAATGAAAACGAAAACACAAATTAAAACATACCGTTATAAGCGGACTGATTTACTCACTGTATATTGGTAAATATGATCACGTGATTCATGTAACCAATCCCCGTAGATGAGGCCAGCAAAAATACTATGATTGTTCAGGGGGAAGGTTTCCGTAACAGTGTAACCTTTTATATGACTACGAAGGGATCAAAATGTCGACTAGTAGCACACTAAGTAACTATTATGTAGACTCTATAATGGGACATGAACCGGAGGATGTGTACGGTGCTCGCTTCGTCCAGGGTCCGCACACCGCGACCTCAAGGCCATCAGGTGTAGGGGACAACGCAGATTTTTCATCCTGTAGCTTTGCACCTAAAACTGCCGTGTTCCCGTCGTCCTGGTCTTCAGTTCACCCGCAGTCCTCCGGTGCAGTGTCTGGGATATACCATCCATACGTTCACCAGTCTCATCTCTCCGCGTCGGACAACAGATATGTTCGGTCTTGGATAGACCCGATTTCGAACCACGTTTCTTTTCCAGGCTTTCACTCCAACAGTCGACATTATGCAACAAAGAACGAAAGTTCACCACCGAAAAGGACAGAGACTGCGGTTGCCACTTTTGAAAGAGAAACTACTGTTGCCTCTGATTACGCGTGTGGAGTATCCGAGTGTCCCGAAAAAGTAGCCAAAGAGAGCATTGGCAGTGATATTTCGAGTCACAGTGAGTCTAAAGAAGACAAACAACAACAACTTGACCCAAGTAAGTGAACGAAATTGCCCCATGATTTACAGCCTCTAAGAACTGTACGAGCCGGGTGTGTAAAACTCTTGGTTTTATAACCTATAAAAGTGTCTGGTTCATACCGATGGCCAAAAAAAGTACCCTTGACTATAAATTGGGTATTTAAAACAAATGTGCCAAAATAATTTAACGCTAAAACTAACGCCCTCGCCTAGTTTTATCCAGGTTTTTGATCATGATTGTCACAACATCATCATTTAGTGCAAATAACTATGTTGTCTTTTTTTTTTTTTCAGAAAACCCTGCTGCAAATTGGATTCATGCACGTTCTACGAGGAAGAAGAGATGTCCATACACAAAATATCAGACACTAGAACTGGAAAAAGAATTTCTTTACAACATGTATTTGACAAGAGACCGACGTTATGAAGTTGCTCGAATTCTCAATTTAACTGAGAGGCAGGTCAAAATCTGGTTTCAAAACAGAAGAATGAAAATGAAGAAGATGAACCGAGAAAGAGGTAGTAAGGATCAATAAAGTCCATGGATTCCATAGGTTGTGCTAGCTTATTTGATGCATTATTAGAATAAAACTTTTTTTTTAAACACTCCAAGCTTTCTCTATTAGTTAGGCTAAAGAAAACTCGTCTCGTGCCCGGAATCTATTTTTCAAAGCTCAGACATGTCTTAATAACAAATGGTGGTATCCAAAGTATTTCGGAGATAAGTTACATTCTTGTGTAGTTATAACCTGCCCACCAGGGATTAAACCTGTGTTAAATAATTTGAATTTTACTTGTTCAATGTTACATTCATTGTTTTTGTTTTCTCTTCAAATTTTGCATAGCTCCAACTACGACTAACTTACAACCGAGAGTCAGGTAGCTCCTATTTCATGTTTCATGTTTGAATGTAAGATTTGCTGTTAAATTAGCCAGTGGGGTACCTATAGAGCTAGGTTTCTATGTAAACATTATATTTATATTTTTAAATTGTGTTTGACCTTCTGCAAATGTAGCCTACGCCCATCCTTATACGGACGCCAAACACAGCCAAATAACATATCAATTTCTTATAGCTTGAGAACATCAAAGCCCCATTATAGCCATTAGCCTATTTGGAAACCATTATAATGTGTAAACTTCTCTTACACAGACTTGATCATACTTCATTGGGTTTTTACATTTGCTACAAATTATGGGGTTTAATCATTCATAGGCTACGTAAGAGACTCGATAAAGTTATGGTTACTCCGTTAGTCTAATTTCTGTAGGCTACATAAGGTTTGCGTGGATTTCCCTTAAAACTTATGAGAGGCCTGCATTGTTGAGGGGAAATAGTAATAAAGTCTTTACGATTGTGAGAGGTGTTGCACGGATTTCGAATTCATTGTCAAACCTGTACGTATAATTGCTTTAAAGCAGGAAGAAACGTGGTCCAATAAACCCATATCGATGGCTAGACGTCTGGTCTAAATGAGTTTATGGGTCAAGCTAGTAATTGCACTCTCCTTTGAAAATCTCTGCTTGGGTGTTTGAATCCGTTGCTGACAAACAAAAATGCAGACACTCTTCTACAGAGTGTCTGGTCGATGAATTGTCTGTCTTCGTGACAGAGAGGAAATCACCCCCACCCTAAAGTATAGAAAGTCACGTTTATTCTTCAACTGCATTTCCAATTGAGACAGCAAAACTTCACTTTGACTGCTGCTTGGTAGACTCCGAGAACACGAACTCTTTAGACGGAAATTATGATTTTTCAAATCCTATTTTGAAATGGAATACCATAATAAAGGACAAGCCTACTTTCAAAATGACGGGTGTATTGAATTAAATTCAATAGTCTGAGCCTATATGTTCATATAGCCTACGATTAGCCTATTTGTAAATGGATTCAGTGAATAGACCGACGTAGGCCTTTACGAATGTGATGCTTATAGGCGAAAATTAAACAGTCCAACTGTGTATTATCATCGCAAAGCACTAGGCTAAATGGTATTAACGCCACAGCTGGGGTCATGGGACGTTATTCTTTCTGCACCCTTCTGTTTTCTCTCAACGTTTAACGGTTTGTCTGCGAAAGCGCTAGAGGGCGACGTTGTCCTAAGGACCACTATTTCTGCCAACAGTAGGTTAACACACAACACGCCTCCAAAAGAACGAGTGATTTTCCATTAATAATTAAAACATTTCATGGACCACTGTAAAAAAAGGAGGTTATTACAGACAAATGAACTAGAATATACGGCGATATCAGTGGCTCGACCCGAGAGTGCTAATGAAGCCAAACTACACTACATTTACATTTAGTCATTTAGCAGACGCTCTTATCCAGAGCGACTTACAGTAAGTACAGGGACATTCCCCCGAGGCAAGTAGGGTGATGTGCCTTGCCCAAGGACACAACGTCAGTTGGCATGACCGGGAATAGAACTAAGACCACGGAATGAATGCTATCCACGCGTAAAAATGTGATTTCACTAATATTAATAGACATAGGCCCTACGCAACAATTACACAAAAAATAACCAAAAATAAAAATTGAAATCAATAGTAGCCAAACAATCGTGATCATTTATGCCAAATCCAACTTTGTATGTTCACATAAACGGCAATAAGTAGCCTATAATAATACACAATCATTTCGTTCTGATATTTTTACTATTGTTGACTTAAGAACGTGATTGCAGTTTCTGTTTTGCTTTTTCAGAATATAGGCCTACACCTCGTTTAAATACTGAAATAGCCTACTAGGCCTACTAAGAAAATACAAACAAATAGGAGGCCTACATAGCCTATACTTTATAGTCATAACTATTAGGGTGAACGATAAAGATGGGACTTTTATGCACCCTAGCCCACTATCTAGTTTGGAACTCGATCTGGGAGAGATTTAATCAAAAACACATGATGCATCTAACCCAAAATAACGGGGACATTACAAAATGTAAGACATGTAGCCTAACTCAGAACTTGACTTTGTATTAAACCTGTTTGCCTTGCGTTTAAACTTTACCTTGCTTTAAATTTGCAAAATTATGGACAGCACAATAGCCAATAGCCTACTATTAGGCCTAGGTATTGACTGAGACTGGGTAGCAGGACGGCTTCAGTAGCATAGCCTAGCCTATACAGCAACGTGTGGTATTACAAAATGATATTTTATAATCGCAGTGGACATGACTGATCGCACAGGTGGATGTAACAGAGCAGTATCCAACATGCTAGCCCTGATCAGAAGAATCGACGAAAAATCTGTAGGTGTTACAGATGTGTTAAAGCCCTCTAGCCTCCGTGCTTCCGTTTATGGTTTATTGAAACACTTTATACCCTCTTTAGACCATGCAATCCGAGTATAAATTAAACCGTATGTTTTGCTTAAAGGGAGTAGGCTATAGCACACAACTGACCTATTTACCACATCCAGGGGTTATTGTCAGTCTTAGCTATGCGAGTTTCGATCAAAGGTTAGGTCAAATAATTTTATAATCCTGCTGGAACGCATGTAATTCCAGAGCGGGCGTTATCAAGCAAATCCTTGTGGAATTACGTGTCATTGCCACTGCTCTAAATTTCTCAGATACGATAACTTACAGAGACAGCAGCTCTTTACGACACCGCAAGAGACCGAGCTGCTACAATACATTGACAATAAATCCTGTGGTGGTAATACTGGCGAGCTAGCAGAGCGAATGAAATGAAAGAGCCCGTCTCTGTCCACAGGCGTTTCTGGACCAGACCTCGAGGATGACTGTAATACAATTGGTTTTCAAAGCACGTAGCCTAAGCTATAAGGACTTGTGTAATACCTTATGTTGACGAAAAGTTTCAACTTTTTTTACCTAATACGATTGAATCAGCCAACTGACATTGATTATGTATAATGAGTAGGGCCTTTAAGGATGGAAGTTCAATGAAGGGCAAGAGATGGGTCGACACATTCTGAAATGCTTCAGGCCTGCTTGAATCCATGAATCATGGATTGAAATCCATGAAATACGTGCATCGTTCGATCATCGTTGGTGCCATGTTTTCTTAAAGATGCGTTTCTCTGAAGCATGAAGCATGGTTTCAGACCAGTTCTTAGTCCATTGCAACGTAGCCTACTCGTTGCTGTTTTTTCACCCATACCACCTCATTCAGCAGGCGGGAAATGACCACAAACATCTAATAAATCCACTTCAGCCCAATTGTGGAAAAAAATAATGTTGTTTAAATAATTCTCAGACAAATAATCTAAACAATAGCCTGTAGGCCTATGCTAATGTTTTTCATTTACGATAATAAATCAAGGGGATGTACTGAATAAATAAATACAATAATACTGTTCGAAACAAAATAATGTTAACGAAGCCAAACTGTGTTCATCCACACAAGAATGAATGTTTGCCGTCAAGCTATACTCTACATTGACAAACTATAGACCTACTCTATAATATACAAACTATACTCCTTATTGACAAATCATTGGGCTGCGTTTTCCAAAAGCATCGTAAGCCTAAATTGATCGTAGAATCCATCGTGCGATGGATCTTAGTTTTACGGGCCGTTTCCCAAAGCCATCGTAGCTAAAGAGGTTCTTGAAAATGCTAGTAGATTAACGAGTGCTCCAGATCAGTCGTAGATCGCTAAATGCATCTTAAGCAAAGAGACTCAGTGGAGACACCAGTAGGCCAACCCTAAAACAAGGCTAGGATGCGTAAAGATAGAGATGATCATTCTATATATATTATTTTTTTTCTCACAGAAGTTAAACTGAAACTGGTATATTTTTCAATGAACTAGGCTAGGGTACACGTGTATTTAATCAAATGGTGTACGAATTACGTATATAGGCCTAAGCATTTCATGAATGCATCGCGCTGATTGTCATAACACCTGCTAGGCTATGCACGCCTACATCATGTGAACTATTTTTAACCACACACGATATAAATTAAAAACTATAAAAGCTAATAATTATGATATAGCCTAAAGGTTTTCTGTGCCGACAAGTAATTATTATTTTGGTTAAAGTTTATTTACCAAAAGTCTTGAAGTTGCGACAGAACAATCACAACTCGGCGTCTTTCACTCAAATGTTTGGGTTGCCAATGATTTAATTAAGCTATTCCAGAGGATATGAGGTGTCTCGTTTTTAGTGATTGCAACTCGGAGTTTGGTTGCGGGGTCATAGGCACAGCGCTTCTCAAAAAGACGTGAATAAGATGGGTTCAGCTTCCACCATGAAGATGTTTTGAAGATCCTGACACTGTGACTTCAACCCTATTAGCAGTGCATAAGCCAACAACTTGCTCTTAACTTTGAAGATTAGGCTATTCTGTAATTATAGCATTGAATAGGCTATAGGGTACAAATGAAAATACAGTATTAGGTTATGGATGGTTGAATAACATTCCGTTCAGCACCTTGGACAGCCCTACTAATCCTTCTTGCGATGTTAATGATCGATCTACAAGATGATTTCGGAAACAGACGTCGACCTATGAATTGTTTCTTTGTCATTTCAGACACTCAGAAAATAATGAAAGACGCTTTTCACAGTTTTAATCAAGCGAAGTGTTTTGATTCCACATATAGACCTATAACTCATGTTTCTGATTCTATAGCCTGCATTGATTACAACTATCAGTCTAGACTTTAAACATTGATGAGTGATTGACCACATTGGCTCAAATTCAAAAATCTGAACCAAGCCTAGGCTTATAATGATTTTGTAGTTAGGGTATCCTAACTCTCATCCTAAATCCTAAATCTCCCAATAATTTAAATATGGTCTAGTGATCTCAAACTGTCGGTAATCTAGAGTGTTTTTTACGTTAACTTTAAATCTTTCCAGACTATAGATAAGTAGCGTGCAACGTCACATATAGGACATAGCCTAGGCTACTTGGACTAATACTTTAGGAAACAGGACATATTAAGTAGTCTTGCATTAATTGTCTAATATTATATCGTTGTTCACTGTTAGGTTTGTGTAGTATCCATCTGTTAATCCCCAAAATACACAGTTTATTTTTTATAATTTTTAATATTATAAAATAAAAAAATTACATTTTTATAATTTACATGAAAAGTATGAGAACCAAAACGAACTATACGTTTAACACATCAAGATACACCACACATTTAAGGACACCGTTTTACACCCTCTTGTTGAAATCCGACATGGATGTATCAAAAGTGGAACAATAGAAGATTAGTTTACTAAGTATTATAGCCAACACAAATACAAATCCATGGACAAAACGGTATGACGTTATTCACTTCGATTTTAAAAACATTCCATTTTTATGGTATGGCACATAACAGAAGCCGGGCAAAGATGAGCTTTTCTGGTGAATAAATGAAAAGGCATGCTATTATGCGCAAAGAGGAGGAATTGCTGCAGTCCAAATTCCTCTTTGTAGGATGACAATTTACAACTTGGCAATAGACCTTTTTATGTGCTTCTATCGCCTGTCATTGGATGCCACTGGTCATGTGCAAGAGGCAAACGTCTTTATGGCCCTTTTCCCGATTTCCCAGGCGATTTTTTCCCTGCATTCTGCATCTATTCCGTCCCAACCTAAACGCAAGTCTGCTCTCTCAAAATGTGTCTACTTTTACTGGTTGCACGGTGAATAATTCGTCCAGAACTATAACAACTGTATTACAATTAGCTTTATCTGTCACGAAAAGGTTTCAGACCTGTGCAAACTTAAATATGTGCCAAAAGGAGAGCCTCGACGCTGCAGACAACAGCATCAACATGTTTTACTCAAACAGAACCACAAGACAAGCCATGGATTACATATCTCCATTAGGTAAGCATTTATTTTGCCTGCATTTCATACGTTTGTATCATGAGGTAATGTTGGTGCATCAGCAAAAGTAAACCATTATCTAAATGTTAGGTTATTAGCCTAGTTGCATTTGAGCAAAATTGCTCTCATGACACAATACTTAAAGATATAGATTTTCTATTTGTTAAAATGAGTTTGCAAACAGAATAAATATTGCTTATAAGTAAATTCAAGCTAATAATTTATTTTTATTTAAATTGAGTTTCCTTTCGTTTTCTTTGACACTTGTAAAATATTATTGTAAAACACATTTCCTAAAAACGTTTAGATTATTTGTACATACATTTGCTTAATCCTTTATCCAGTGCATGTGCAATGACGTTAACATGGATATTAATTGATGCAGTGGTGTCACAACAGTGTCAAGTAGGCTATTTGAAACTGGCTGACAAATTATTTTCCAAAGTATATTGAATGTGATAAAACTGTAAACTGGTGGAATTGGCCTTATATGTCATTTGGGCTGATGAAAAGTATTAAAAACGTTTTCATTTCAACGTGTCACACAAGCTGTGAAAACCTCTAACCACATCCCAGGTAAAACTACGATAGCCTACATACAAATAAATTACAATCAAGTAAACCTACTTTTACATAAACCAATGTAGGCAGATAGATGGGGCACATACAAAGCTATTGAAGACAAACAGGAAACAGTCAAATTCATTTCTATAGTCTAAACATAGTCTTCATATTCTAGAATTAAAGGATGCCGGCTTCCATTCTAAGCAGCAGTTGAACATTTTCCGTGGCAATTTTCAACTGCTTGGAGATGAGAGCAATGGAACAAAGACAGTATTTCACCGTTGCTTGACAGGCAGCTGCGAAAGTATTTACAGCCTTACTGCAATGCGGCAAAAAGAGAACCCCGAAGCACACCAGATCGGGGCCTAGGAACTACAGCATACTTTGCAGCTATAGCCCTTATCAAGCTATATCCGGATCACATCATGGCCTATTCTTTCATAAATGCTTATTAGTCTCTGTTGAACTTGTTTCTTTACACTTGATGTGTGTGACATATTAGGCCATTATATTTATTCAGGCAAATCTTCCTTGTCTGGTGGTAATGGATCCTGAGAATTATTCCCAGGTGTTAGATAGAATTACCCCTGTGTGTCATGATTAAAATGCGTTAAGCGCTATTAGCCTGTGGGATCAAACATAATTCAAGAATCATTCATGTCAATTACAAATCTACAAATGAGGTACGCCTAAAATCCCGTTACACTGACTGCCATGCAAATAAGGGGCATCCATTTTGTGTTTGTCTATATTTCGGATTTAGAAGTCAAAGCAATTGTCAATCTTATTCTAAAGCAACAAGTTATATGTTCTGTTCTTGGCAAAATATCTCACATTTGTCAGAAAATTGAAAAAGACTGTACGTTCCAGTAGAAGGCGCTATTGCCCAACAACAGGCAGTTTGTCAGTTTCCTTTCCGCATTTTTCACCTTGTAGGTCACTGAACTGAAACATGATTGGTTACTGCAAAACATGGAGAATGTTATGTTACAGAACGATTTGACAGCGACGTTTGGGTTAATATGTTATTATTTGTCCTTAATTGTGCACAATGGGTATTTTACACGGTATTATCCAGTCCTTACTGTTTGCAAACGCTTTATGAATCATGTTGCTGTCATGTTTGGGTTACACCTACAGCATAGTCCAGAGTGTGTTGTTGTGCGGTTTGGACGCTTTACGTTTTTAAGAACCACAAACTGATCCGACTACGATCCACGTGGATGAATATTACGTGATCCCGAATCGACCATGAGGCTTGAAAAAAAGTTTGCTTGTGCTTTATTATTTCAACTCAGGAAAGACAGTCATGCCTAACAACGACTTCTGTTGTGATCAAATCTATGCCCAAAATTAGTAGACTACATACACAAATTTAGTTTTTAAACATTCTTTCTTTGTGCAATTTTATTTCAAACTTTAACCTGAAATCACATATATTCCGTTTAAATGTCTCTCTATTGTACACATTGCAGTGGCTATTACTTTTATTTTATAGTGACATTAGTGTATGCGCCCTTATTGAATAAGTGCAACTTTGAACGTTATTTATGGTACCAGCGCGGTGTCGTGAATGGCTGTGGGGGAGCACGTGATGCCATTAAACTTTGTTTTATGGCCTGGGAGTTGACAAGCCAAAATATAATTCTCATTGTGTATTAGTAAGGCCGTCCAGATGGTTTGGAATACAGCTTTGAATTGGTAGTATGCACCTCTGATTGTGTCTGAATATGGATACGTTTGCTCACCAATATCCAGTCCTTTACAGTGATCGTTGCGGTAAGCACCGTTTTATTTGATAGGCTTGTGGACAGTGGCATGCGCAAGCTGATGTCATCAAATTTCGTCTGTCTGCGAGTCTGGATAACGTAGCCTATACAGTTTAGTTTCACTGGCGAAAAAAACAAGGCTTGTTTAGAATATGACAGGACTAACAAGACAACTTACTTCTGTATAGGCCTACTGTATATAACCCATTATTGTTTAGGATGTTGAAGCAGCTAAATGTAGGTAGGCTATTGTATCCACAGCCTGAAATTCCAATAATTTAAATAATTAATATGGCTTTGGTATATCAACATGGCCTTGTTTACGTTGTATAACAATTATTTTGTAACATGGCCAATTGTTACATTGTTTACTTTGTACAAC
The DNA here is from genome assembly GCF_963692335.1 of Osmerus eperlanus. Classification (NCBI taxonomy): domain Eukaryota; kingdom Metazoa; phylum Chordata; class Actinopteri; order Osmeriformes; family Osmeridae; genus Osmerus; species Osmerus eperlanus. The sequence goes on from NC_085020.1 coordinate 22,165,158, forward strand.
AATTATTTTGTACAAATGTCAACAAAAGTCTTTGCACTTAAAATGTTGTTTAAGTAGCCTATGAAATTCACTTGAACTTCAGTTGTTTACAATGTTGGTTGTCTTGGTGAAGTTGCCTCATTGTGTCTGTACTTATTTTTTGTTGTTTTACTCATCACGTGTTAAAAATGTATTTTTAATTTTTATATGTGCTTGTCTTATCACGAATCAAAGTAAATCACAAAATACTTAGATATCTGTGACCTAAGAAAGACGCGCCCAATATTTAGCCCAAGCAGCAGTTGAGCAAATGGCTTTTTGTCAATAAAATTAACAATTCGTTTATGAAGGCATAGCCTACCTTTTGGAGCTTAATTTACCATATCTTTCTTTGCATTGTATATGCTCTATCGCGCCACCTAGGGTAGGGGTCTCTCTCTCTCTCTAATCCACGTTTTTTTCTGTCTATCTGGCAAAATCAATGAATATCTGACTTTTTTTTCATCAAACATTGAGTTTGTGTATTCAATTACTTTTTATTTTTCATTATCTGAATCCTAGGATGAAATCACTTGGATGTTGCAATTGCCTAACTATTCCTTCATTTCCTTATACACGTTTGAAATAGCACAATGGAGACTGCATTATGTTCATAGTTAAACATTTTTTGTCTATTCTTTAAATTATTTGACTCAGTGTTCAGATAGCAATTAACTTTAGTCAATGGTCTATGCACATTTTCTTTCTCTTTTTTGGTTCCAGAATAATCATAGAAACTGTCATCAATGCCGTTTTTAAAATAAAATTCAAAATAATACTTATGCTATATACGGCCTAACTTCAGCAATTTATAAGTAGTCTAATTAATAGGCCTATTGAGAAATGGATTAAGCAAATTTTAATTGAACAGTTGCTATGAAATGTGTAGAATGAAAATGAAAACAGATCAGCCAGTGTAAAGTGCTGACGTTATCTTTCTTGTGTTCGTCTGTGGCTACTCAGACCATCTCGGCTTTGACCCCTTCTGAACAAGTCGCAGGGCAAGGTGAAACTCAGGTCACCCAGTCTCAAAAATTTTGAAATCTTTATATCATATTTTTTTATTGAGTTGTGGACTATTTATCTTAAATGCGTCTTTCGAGATTTGGAAATACCATTCAGTTTCATGCAATTCAAAATGCACACATGTAAATGTTGCTATGAAGCATACAGTCATTAGCATAGGCCTGTAGTCAACATAGGCTACTGCATGCCATTAAATCAAAGAAACTGACTATATCTGATTATCTGGCAGTTTCTGCGGACTGGTTTCTATGATAGACAAAGGTGATAGACAAAGTTGTCGAATGGCGTCCACTAAAGTAGTTTCTTATGACTTGGATATGTTTATAAAATATGGATATAGCGAATGGTTTGTTAAGTCAACTGGCCTATAAAACGAATGATGTGATAGAAAGGCCATAAATGCCTAATCACATAGAACGAGGACGTATTTCGGTAGCCCCCGCCTTCCCATGACCCTGGAGTTGCAGCAGACGGTAACGGATGGGTCAAGAGGAATTCGTGAACTTTTGGACTCTGAGCTGTTGACTAAATACAAATAATTAAACTTTTTGATATGTTTGTAAATTATTTAGTTTGACCCATGTCCTTTGGCCTTTTGCCGTATGTGTCCACTCAACAGTCAAGCTTCAGACGTTGGATGTAGCCGGCTGGAAAACCTGAGTTTAGCCTACATGTCATTCAATTTAATGTCTTCATCCAATTTAGCAAACCATTGGCCCTTTCCACAATCCTGTTTCATCCGGTAAATGCTATAAACGAATGGAATACAGGCCTAATCGAATATAGGTCTTCACTTTGTATGATATCCTAGTGTTATTTACAGTGGGCTATCGTAGCTGAATATTTGGAGCAGTGATGTTTGGCTAATACAATTAGTTAAAAACACAATGTTGAAAATTGTGTGTATTAGTATATTAGTTGGAACATAATATACATCAAATATTCCGTCGTCTATATATACCCTGTAGAACCGAATTTGTGTGATGAAACCATAGTCACAGATTCGATCCTAGGGGAGTATATGGTCGATGCAAAAACGTCGACTCATATGATTTTTCTCTAGATCTTGGTCATGAGAGGATGTGACGTCCATGTCCATTACACTGATGTTATAGTGTTAGTAAAACATTGTAAACACAATATTTGATGTTGAGATTACTTATTTAAAACAGTGTACGGGAATCATCATTGTTTTATACTGCAATGCTCACTGAACAAATTTTTCAAATGACATGTACTGCCACAAAGTTGTATCAATGGATGTCGTCATGTCAATAGACAATGAAACTATGTAATCTGAGGAATTATATACAACTTTGAAAAAATTTGCCCACGTGTAATAATGACCCGTTTGAGATCAAATAGTCCACATTACAGAAACAAAGCATGACATAAACTATTTCAACACGTTTACACCGGGGAGCCATGAAGTTATGGCAATTAAGTTAGAATATCTTAACTCTTTTATTTCTGGAGGTTGTTGAAAGCGTTGAGGCAAATTAAATGATGAGATTCATGTAACTTTTGGATGACCCCTTCATGACAAAGACTGTCCCTCTCAATTGTCTCCATGGCTTTATGCTCATTCTTCTTGTGGCAAGGCAGGGTTTGTATCTTTTGTTTGTTTATCTGTCAAACCTGGCTATAGTTTAATTAAATATTGTAGAACATTAAACATATTAACCACATTGTTGTATAACATCTGAATGTATAGACTATCCACCGCTAATTCTATTCAGATAATATGGTATTAGCCTATCTTAATAATATTGAGAACTTGTCATTCCAATAAATTACCAATTAAATGCTTCTGAATTGTAATTTTGTTCATGTTGTAAACCTGCTCTTTGCAACCAGTTGTATTAGATTACTGAGCTGTGTTGTGAAGTTAGCGAAAATTACTGTTAGGTGTGTATTTATCCGTCTCTGGACTACCTTCATCTCCATTGGCCAATTCAGTCACATGGCTCCCTAACTTTATTCAGTTGATAGCAAGTAGGAGGGCTTTATGGAGGGAGGAAAAAAAGACAACTCGAGAAAAATTAGTATTTTCTACCTTCAGAAATTAATGGCCATGAGTTCGTATTTGGTGAACTCTAAGTATGTGGATCCAAAATTTCCTCCGTGTGAGGAATATTCACAGAATAGCTATATACCTGACCAGGGCTCGGGCTACTACAGTCCATCGCAGGACACAGACTTCCAGCATCCAGGAATCTATCCACGGCCAAACTACACAGAGCAGCCCTTCGGGTGTACCACGGTGCAGGACTCAACAGTGCAGCCACGGGGTCATGTACAGGAGAGAACCAGCCATCCAAGCCCTTTCACCGACCAGACCACGCAGAGTGCCCCGGCCCAAATGGCTGGTCCCAGGACTTGTGGACAGCAACAAAACACAAAGAACCAAAACGGGATACAAGCCAAGCAGCCTGCAGTAGTTTACCCTTGGATGAAGAAAGTCCACGTTACTACTGGTAAGATACACTTTCTACCGTGCACTTCTCCACAGGGCCAACTGAGGTCCAGCATTTTATCCGTGAAATATTTATGGGCTTCTTTGAAGGGCCCGTCAATTACACCAGCCATAAATTTTCATTGCTCAGGAAATAGGCCGCTACGCTCACCGTCGCATAGAGCTCTTAAAAAAGACATATTGGCTGATATGAAATACTTGATACAGACAACTCAAAGAGTAAATATAACAACAACATCCAGCTATGTATTCACTTAATAATATTCGTTTGTAGAATAAGTTGAACCATTGTTAACTTTAATTTAGAAGTTTGAGCGCACCGGGTAAATGTTTTTTGTAATATTTTCCGAAGTTACATTTAGTTACTCTCATGTTTTCTCTCTCACAGTGAATACGGATTACACTGGTCCTGAGCCCAAACGATCAAGGACAGCTTACACAAGACAGCAAGTTTTGGAATTGGAAAAGGAATTTCATTTTAACAGGTATTTGACCAGAAGACGGCGGATAGAGATTGCCCACACACTCTGTCTCTCCGAGCGACAGATCAAAATCTGGTTTCAAAACAGAAGAATGAAATGGAAAAAAGACCATAAACTACCTAATACAAAGGGGAGATCAGCATCATCCTCCAACCAACATTTACAAAGTATTCAGAAGGAAATTCAGACTGATATTACAACTTTATGAATAAGATGGAAACTTCTAACTCTTTTACTAGTGAAATGTACATAAAGGACAACGCTGTATCTTATTTGACTTTGCATGTCTCAAATTGTGGCATTTTGGTAATCTCTATTTAACATGAAAGAGTCACCCAACCGTATACCTATATTCAGTTGGATTCTCGGATGTGTTGACCCATTATTGTCCAAATCAACCATTATTACTGTTGAGTACAAAGGACGAGTTTTAGATTCAAGGACAGTGAATCGAACGAAAACGTTTCCTTTTGGATAGCTGCACATGGAAGACATTTTATGACAATCCTCCGCTGAAGCTGGAGGATGTAGTTCATTTTCCACCCTGTCGTGCATTCACCACAGTTAAAACACGACCTGAAATGTCATGCCAAATGGGGAAGAGGTAATATCAGGTGAGCTTTTTGAACAAATTGAGTTGGAAAGATATTGTCGCGTAAGCCATTAGAAACTACATAAATGTGTTGCACAATGTAGCCTAGTTAAATGTGAAATTAGACAACATCCATAGACACATTCGTTGCCTATATCAATATCAATAAATTAATTTGCCAAACCAACTAGAAATATTCAATTCAGTGTTTTTTAGAAGATGCAATGGGACATCAAATTGTGGACGCAAATAGGCCTAAAGTTTAATACAATAAACTTGTATAACCCGCATAATTGTAATCTTAAATTAAGACATTCCCGTTAGTTAACAGTTCTGAGTGCCCCTATGGTTATAAATCTCCCTTGACATCCTTGTAAACAATGTACATTTTAAAAGGCTCTCCCATGGCATCCGAAAATCTTACAAGTCCTCTTGTTCCTGCATGGTAACAAATTGATATGTGTTAGTTGTGATTCGTTAGTTTTGGAACAGTAATCAAATAAAACAGAAATAAAACTAGAATTTGAGAAAAGGTGATGTTTTCCCCAATGTAGTGTTTACATTTCATTATTATTATTTATTTAAATATATTTGTACATTTATTGTACACAACAGTTTTAAACATATGTGATGAACATTTATTTTAGGCTAAAATACGTTTAAAACTGTTGTGAATTATGAGCATGGTTAAATTTGTATGCAAGGTAAAATAGTTTAGTAAATAGGCCTAAGCTTAGCTGCTAAAATCTAACCATAGCCATCCATTTACACACAACAAACCCGAGGCATTCATGTCATGTTTTAAGACAGATATTCTTGTATTATTCCTATCATTGTCCTCCTGACAAAAAGCAAAGAGCTCACACATTGCGAAGACGTCTTCTCTCTGAAGTCTTCACGATGAGGAGTTGAAAAGGTATTTCAACTGAAGTTCGACAAAGCTTCAGCTGCAGGTTCATCCAGAGGACACTGTCTCTATCCCTTAGACAGATTTCAGCCGCGAGGACTGACCTCTAAACCCTTGACCCGCCGGACCTACAGCCATTCAGGAGCTATTCGCATTGAGTTTCATTTAAGGACTTTCCCCAACTAGTTTGAGACGCAATAGACTATTGAATGCTTGTATACCATGGTTAAACTTATGTTATTTTAAAGGCCAATATTTATTCAACCAGATGCACCCCAAAAGTTTATGTATTTGTGTGTCACTATGTTAATATGCAATATCTCTGATTTTATTTTTGTACACACTTTTTATCTTGTATCGTGCATCCAGTTGTTGTTTGGAAAGTTTATTGGAAAAATAAAGATTTTTACTTGATATGCATTATAGAGTTGAGACACTGACTTTGATTCGAGATTCATGCAGCTATTTTAAATAATATTCACAATTTGTTTGTCTAATCAATGATTTGGACTCTTTAATCACGTTAGTGTCAAGCCATCTGTTAGACGTTCTATAGCAGTTGTGCTGTTTTAGGCTGCTGGGAGCAGGCTAAGCCTCGAACTCAAAATTTGGTGAAAATTTGCATTACTTTGCTGTTTAAAGTTAGTTCAATAAACCATGAAGATACATGGGCCAATGCAATTCACTCCTTTAGGCCAAGTAAACAATATAGCCTACTCAAATTCGATTCGTTGTATATACACAAGAAGGAACGGTCTGAAACCGTGGATTTTGAGGCATATCCTATTGGTTGTCTAGTTAAGGTTTTCGCGCTCATCCAGCCTTTAACATTACATAAGAAACATTTCTTTCTGTGGTTCACCATAACCCAAGATCTGGTCAAGCGGCTCCAGCCATGCATATCACTACTACTAGACTGAGAGGAGACGTTCGAAAAACTGATATTTATGCATGTATATCTCCGGGATACCGAGCAAGGCTCGAAATAAGTAGATGACGCGTTCTGAAACTCTTTAGGCGGACTGAAAACCCGCCTCACTCTGGTCTCAGTCTTTGTAAAGATGCACAGGCCCACCCAGGAGGCAGGAGAATTGGGACATATACTTCTTCATGTGAAAGTGGTACAAATACATGAGTGGAATGACAGGCTGCATCTGAATTTGTCCAGGGCCCATCTAACTGCTCACACTGAAGCGGATATGGGCTTGTAGGGCATTGTGTCCGTGTGTGCATGCACGCGCATTTGCGTGTGAGAGAAATAAATAATGTTTGTGTGTTTGTGAGAGACAGAAAGACAGAAAGACAGAGACATAGTGTGTGCGCGTGTGCGTGCGTGCGTGCGTGTGTGGGAATATGAACGTGGCTGTGCGTGCGCATTGGAGAGTGTGGCTATATTCGGTTTGCTTCAATGGGCACATATTTAGGCTATTGAAACACATTCACCTTATTTTATTCGTATATGCTACCCTCTTATCAAATTCAATTTAACTATAAGCTATCATATAATGGCAAGCCATGGTAATGATGCAAAATGACGTTTGTCCCATTCCAACCGATATATAACAGTGGTTGACATTGACAGAAACATGGCATTGTCAATGACAAAGTATCATAGCTTATGTAAAATTAAATTCTTCATGTTATGTTGAAAGTGCAAGTCAATGTTTTGAGACATGAATATTGACCTGTAGTCGTCTCTGATGTAGCCTGACAAGAGCATTGGAACATTTTGAATTTCTTGAATCATGTGAGAAAAAGCAATCATATATCAGACCAGCCCTAAAACGTGCAGTGTGCGTTGACCTACATGTCTGAAAGCAATAAATGAGAGCCATGCCTAGTGCCGCTTTCAATGACACTGCACCGAATAGGAATACACCATTGCCGCGCTCACAATGGCTTTCATACGGCCATATTTGATTTCCAGCTGTTCGTAGAAACTGTCTTCGCCAAGCGAGACAGCCCCTTAAGATGTATTAAACTGCGCTGTCTGCATTCGAAGATATAATTCGGAGACTATACCGCTCCTCTCTCTATTTCTGACCACGTGATTGTCTAAATAATTAATGCAGCACGTCCCCTAGAAACACGGCGTCGTCATTAATCGCAAGGACTCTATCAGACTTGAAAACTGAAGAGATCCCAAGAAAATAATATCCAAACGGTCTGATACTCAACGCATCTGTAGCCGTCTCTTTAGCACAGCATCTGAACCAATGGAAGCTTGGTAGGTAAATATTTCAGCCTCTTTTTTTTTGAGTAAGATGGTAAATGACCATATCTGTCAGATATTTGATAAATTGTGCCCTTTGATGTGCTCCTTCGACAGACTGAACTTGTAATAGTCTCCTCAATGCTGTACTTTCTATGAGAAGAAACCTATTGAAATGGTCAGCAGTGTCAATATTTTATAGGAGAGTTAACAGTGCAAAGGTATCCCTTTGGATGCTTAGTGAGGACAAGTCTAATGGGAATATGTTATACTATATATTTACTACATATATTTTGCTGTGTTATGAGAATGGTTTGTGCGGTGTGAGTTTGTTTTGGTGGGGTGTATAAGGCCCCTTCAGAAAGTCGTAAAAACCCATTCAGTCACTTATTGTAAAGGGCAGAAAAAGAGCCTTAATGTCGGTGAAATTTATTTGTTAGACTATTGCTTTTTGTGTGTGGAAAGCGTCAAAAGGCCTTCGATACGTGAATATAACCGCAAATATCAAGGGAATCCTTCTCCTTCGTTTGGACTTAGACAAACCCGCGTCTTTAACTATGTTTTAATGGTTAGCGTAGTAATACGAAATTTATTTCCTTGAGTTGTGGAAGTTGTGTTTGAACGGGTTGACAGTTATCTGACTCGTTGTAAATCATTCTCAGTAATTCCTGAAAGGGTGTGAGGCTGTTGGGGGGCTGGGCGAAGACTGTAAATCTTTCACTTTTATTACCCCCCGAACATATGCTGCGTCGTTGCTCCAGCGTCTCTTCCACGGTGCACGGTACCTCGGCCAGCTTCCCCACCGGCTTTATGGCTCCACAGCTCCATCTTCCAATTGACTTTTTTTTCTGGCAAATTGTCCTTTGAAGATGTTTACATCGAAAACAGTGATTATAGAAAGAAAATGTTTCTTCCATTTCCCGTGTTGTTCTCTAAAATACCATGTGTGAGCTGGGAGCAAAATAGACACAAGAGACAAAAGGGGGTTCGCAACGTGTTTATTTGAATACAATCTCGGACCCCTTTTTTTAACTATATGCCCAAACGTTAGACTATTACTCATTCGTCCCTTTGTAAATATTTCCAAATTAATACAAAACAGACCTTTGGTTAGTCCGTCCGGTATCGAATGTTAAAGAGCAGTAGCAATGAGAAATCCAAATGAAAATCAACAAATGAAAATGCTTCCTTTGTATTTTAATACCCCAGATGTATTTAATTGCAAAATACAGTGTAGAAAGAATTGGACTTCACAAATCATGCCAATTTACTGGGTGATAATTGTAAAATTGTCAGAGCAAAAGATGAACATGCATAGACCATTGTAAAAACCATAAACACCAAAAAGTGTGAAGCAAATAGTCTCATAACGACTCTTAAATCGAGTCATGTAAATGTGTGCCAGTAAAGACAACCCTTTCTCTGTATTCATGCAGAGGAAAGATGTAAACGAGAAAAACCCTATGACAACGTTGCATTTTCATCACAGATAATGAAATGTATACTCTTCCATTTTAAAATGGATTTGTGAGGTAAGGCTTGGTTGAAGAAGCAGCCTCAATCAGAACAATCTGGCATCTGGACCACGTGAACAAATATGCTTGTATTTTAAGGCTGTGCCTTTATTTGTCATCATAAAGGTTCAGAAACACCCAAAATCCTAATGTTTGCTCCAACTGTGATACTGTTCAGAAATTCAGTATATTTCAGTGGGTGATTGATTGCCAGGAACGTTTTTTTCTGGAATAAGGATACCTTCTTCGTTTTTTATTGGTAGTTGAACGTGAGTCTTTCCATTCTATCGGGAATACTGTCTGCATTGGTATATGGAAATGTCTGAAAAACAGCAAGATCAGGTTTAGGACAGTATTGTCTGCAGACAAAGGGTGAAGGATATCCTAGAGACTGCATGGAAAGGAATTGAGACTGAGCAGCATTGGTATGATAAATTGACACTGCAGGTAAGCAATTGCATGGCAAAATGCAACCTTTAACCATGGTTTTACATAATGCGAGAGAATAAATATGATGTATTCCATTCAAAGGAGGAGATCTTTATTAATACCGTCCTCCCCGGTAACTAGAGCCATAAGGACCAGATATGGAATTTCGAGGCGTATTCACAATTTAGAATCACCGTTTTGAAAGGTTACTTTGGACAGATGTATTTTGATGGTAGGTTTTCAGCTGATTTTGCATTTTTATGAAAACTGACTTCAAGGAAAGAAAGAAGCAGAAAAACTTTTCATTCTGACTCACAGATTGTTAGATCGTAAATCACATTAATTTGTTGTCTTATCGTCACAGTGATGTTAGACATGATTTATGTGGTTTCAACTATATGGCTTCGTTAACCTGCAATGTTACCATTGTTATACATTGATTTCGATGGTTGACTTTGTATTTAAAAATATTTGGAAAATTGCTTGTTAGGAAACAATAGCAAACATTAAACGCAGCATTATAATCAGTTGATCAAGTAAATTACAATAGTAGCATATATGTTTATTTTGTTTGCATATAGCCTATATGTGTATCAACATTTAATTTCAATTATGTTTATGGAATAAGGTCAGGAATATTAAAATAACACATTACGTAGGCTATATGCAATTGTTTTCATTGCTATTGTTGTGACAGCTACCTTCAACCTTTTTTGAATTATCGAGCATGTATTTTTTACTACACTAACCATTACTGAGACGGAAGGCTGCTGTTAGGCAACAAAGAAATATTAGATGAAGTGATGTGATATATTTTAAGTCTTGAATTTTCAAATTACTTTTTAAAAAGTCAATCAACTAGCCTATATAGAGCAGCAACCACATACAATTGACCTAAATGTATAAATGTTTTACAATGTAATCAGTGAATACATAATATTATTATCACATTGTTAAAGGGTAGGTTAAAATGTAAAAAGTATTCGGAGAGACATTAGGTTGTAAGATCCACTAAAGCAATTTCTACCTCAATTTCCGTATAAACAAAGTGAAGGTTTTTTCCAGATACTCGAAACGACAAAAACCCCAGAGTGACTGCTTGAGAAGAAGGATGAAGTAATAACACTTGTCCTACATTTTAAATACAATTCCCAGTGCAATTTCCATTGTATATACCAAACTTACCGTAACAGTGCGTGGGCGAGAAACATTGTTGTCTCAAAAGAGGACCATGTCTGGCCGAACTATACGCCCTCCAAAGTAGCCCACTTAAAACGTAACATTTTACCAACAGTCTCAGATGAATTTCTCAGTTTCAAGTGGATGCAACCCCATATTTATAAGAAAAATCGGAGATATACTATTCTCAAATACATTCCAGGCGAGACAGCTGTAGGCTAAAGCGCCAGTGTTAAAAGTTCCAGAAACATAGCAGTAACTGCTTATTTCTGATGTTAAATTCCAAATTAGGAGACCAAGCTCCAGTGTCTCAGCCAGGGTTTCTGATTTAAAACACTTGTGAAAAGTTCTGTGGTTAGAGTTTCAATGTGGCTAACTTTAGTCCCTTCCTCTCGTTGTTCATTAATCTTTGAGTTATTGCTGAACGAGCCAAAGGTCACCCAAAAGGCTTATGACTGCTAAATATTTTGGACGACTCTTCTTTGTGTAGAATTGCCAGCTAAGACTTTTCCCCCCCAAAGCTAACAGTTAATGTGAGAGAATGGTTTGCACAGACCAAGAGATGACCATCTATTTTTTGGGTGGTTCATCTCTAAATTAAATATTAATGCGTAACAACTGATACCACAAATGTGTTGTGAAGTTGAAGTTAAATAGGCCTAAATTATACAAAAATTCCATATGTGGCAATGCAACTCCAAATGGCACTTGATAGCCTTTAAACCCACACTAGGCCGTACTGCATTTCCTTCAATCGAATGTTTGCAATGGAGGTGGATAGCGGTTTATTTAACCAATGCATTGTTTTCTGTTTCAGGTCCAGGTGGAAGCAATGATGAACGCGTGAGGGAAAATACAAAGGATTCGCACAAAATACTGTGAGCAAAATGTCTTTATTGAATCAATTCAATATCAAATAGTCTATTTTTTTTTTTAATAAATCGAATTAAATACAGTTTATTACGTACTTCATTGTTCCTGCCTAATCAAATTGAGGCAGGTTATATTAATCTGGGCCTTAGGCCTTCTCTCTGTGCTAATCGTTACTGTAACAATTTAAAATAAGTAAAGCCGCAGTTAAGGGACGAAAACACAGTCTATGTGGACTATGGTGCTACCTATCGTCCTTTAAGATTGTTCAAGCATTCAAACATAGCTCGTAAAAACAGTTAATCTCGTGAACGCAAGTATGTTCGAGCCAGATCAAACTGTAATATAAGCTAGGCCTAAATTTAACGCTGAACACAACTAAAACTACAAACAATACAAAGATCCAAAAGACACATTAATAAACAACTGCGTGTGCAGTCACACAATGTAAATAAAACGATACAATTAGATTTGACAAAATTTCACCAGTCAGACCATTTTAGTCCATATTCAGAATTTCCTTTTCTTCAATGCCGATGCTTTCCTTTACAAGTGAATATATTTCTCTTATAAATGTGTGTAGCCTGTGCACGAGTTCAGTTTATGCAATGAAGAATGATTGTCGAGGCACCATTTATAGGCTACGGAATGACTCTTACATAGAGAAGTTGCGGAGTATGAAATTCTTTAGCTTGCCTTCCTCCTACGCTTAGTTTTACACTTCTGAGGGTGGCCAGTCTTAAGGGGCTTTTCCTTTCATTCCTCTCCAAGGCGTTTACGACCATAACATTTGTGGTCATAAATTTTGTTGCGGTCCACCATGACAGGTGAATTGTTATGCACTGCGCGAAGACTGTTTTCGGCTACTGTATATGGTTGTCTTCATTTCTGTAGGCCTACTTCACGTAGCCTATAAGACTTTCTAACATTATTAAGTATGTTAAATTGTGTGAGGATTTGACTGGCTGTATGCTCCAAATAGGTCCTTTATTCAATGCTCTCGTTTTAAAAGGGTATTTATACGGAGATTTACCCTACGGGCGTTCCAATATAAGAGTGAAAATATTCGACAGGAAATGATTCGCTCGGCATCACTAGCCTCCAGTAGCATAAAAGTGTTAGTTGTAAAAATGTTAAAAAATATATGCTCAGTTATAGAGAATAATAAAATTCAAAATGTCCCACTTTAAAGCTTATATACAAAATGTGTAGGCTAGGCTAGGCCACTTCGCATTCGACATGAATTTAGCAGAGATACATGTATGTTGAGGTGAAGAAAGAGATTATCTTGTCTGTTGGGGCTTTGAAATATAGTGAAAGGGTTATTGTGTCGACCTCAAATGCTGATTCAGCTCTTTTCTAAAGTGGGTTACACAAAGAGTCTTGAATCACAGGTTAAACTTTAACTCTTTTGTTTCTCAAATGCCAAATGTTTTGAAAGGGAGAGTATGGAGAAGGTCTTCGGGAGATGGTCTCTGTGTATGCCCTGGAGTCATATATGTTCAGTTAATAGAATAGGACACATTTTAGAATCCGGGATACTGGTAATTGGTTAAATGTAACTCATTTATGAAGACTGAATCAAATTTCAGCAAGAAGTAGTCGTATACTCATGGCGTTTAAGGCTCAAGTATAGTTCAACAATAAGCCTAAACAACTGTTCTCCTCCTAGGTCACGGAACCCAGAGACGGTGGGAAACACCAACCACGTGGTACAAGAACATCCATGCCATTGGATAGAGCTACACTGGCCTTTATGCTCTGAGTTCTCAAAATGCAGAAAGCTACTTATTACGATAACTCTGGACTGTTTGGAAACTACTCCTACCCCAAACCAGACTCCTACAATTATGGACCATCTCATCAATCGTACTCAACCTCTAACATTGAGAATGATTATCAGGGCCCGGTTTGTCCAATACAGACCTCCACTGTCCGGCCACCAACACTCAAAGACAATGACATGAATGGAAACTGCATGCGACCAAGCAGCAGCCAAGCCAACAGCCAACCAACCAGTCTGTCAGAGCAGCAGCCTCCCGCACTGACCGCATCTTCACCAAGCTCCAACACAAACACGTCATCTCAGAAGAAAAAGTCCCCTTCAAACAGTGCTTCTAATACTGCCACGCCAGTAATTACCAAACAAATATTCCCGTGGATGAAGGAGACGAGACAGAACGCAAAACAGAAAGGCAACAACTGCACATCTGCAGCAGGTAGTGGTGTGAGTGAGTGAGTGAGTGAGTGAGTGAGTGAGTGAGTGAGTGTGTGTGTGTGTGTGTGTGTGTGTGTGTGCGTGCGTGTGTGTGTGTGTGTGTGTGTGTGTGTGTGTGTGTGTGTGTGTGTGTGTGTGTGTGTGTGTGTAGGCCTGTAATATAACGACAATGTTGACTCTACAGTCCCAATTTAACAATTACATTGAGGGTTGTGTTACAATGTAAATATTTCCCTCCGTGCTTGTACTGTGCACAATGAAAATACAGTTGAATCGAACCTAATCAAAAGTATACCAAATGCATAGGTCTAGAATTTGATTGATTACTAACTCATGGCATTTGCTATCTATTTCAAGGTGAGCCATGTGATGAAAAAAGTCCACCTGGGCCGGCCTCTAAGCGGGTCAGAACTGCCTACACCAGCGCCCAACTCGTAGAACTCGAAAAGGAGTTCCATTTCAACCGGTACCTTTGTCGCCCCCGAAGAGTGGAAATGGCTAATTTATTGAATCTCACAGAGCGCCAAATAAAGATCTGGTTTCAAAATAGAAGGATGAAATACAAAAAGGATCAGAAATCGAAGGGGATAATGCACTCTCCAATCGGACACTCCCCGGACAGAAGCCCACCATTAAGTGGCCCAAATCACATTGGATATTCTGGTCAGCTCCCTCATGTAAACAGCCTGAGCTATGATGCGCCCTCGCCTCCGTCATTCGCCAAACCGCAGCAAAACGTGTACGGCTTGGCTGCGTACACGGCACCATTAGGAGGCTGCATACCGCAACAGAAAAGGTACCCAGGCTCCGAATACGAACACCACAGCATGCAAGGCAATGGTGGTTTTGCCAACGCTAATTTACAAGGCAGTCCCGTGTATGTTGGGGGGAATTTCGTTGATTCCATGCCAGCCTCGGGCCCCATGTTCAACCTCGGCCATCTTCCTCATCCTTCATCCGCCAGCGTGGACTACAGCTGTGCCGCCCAGATTCCAGGAAACCACCACCATGGACCCTGTGACCCCCACCCCACATACACAGACCTCACCTCTCACCATGCGTCTCAGGGAAGGATCCAAGAAGCGCCTAAACTTACGCATTTGTAATATTGAGGATTCCCATCTGTGTGCCCAAATTATATGTTACGCTCTTTTATTACCTCACTATTCAAAAGTAATTTATATGATTACACTCCAAGCGAGTCACGTGTATTACAGTATTATTATTGCTATTACTATTAATGCTATTGTGTAATTATTTTCTAAGCATAGCTGTTTCTTGACTGTTGAGGATGCGCAGTGGCAGACCGTTTGTCAGTTGTTCGTTTTCTGAAGTGCAATGCGCAATATAAGGACTGACATTTTCATAACATTACTTGAAGGTAAGTCCTGTAGATCTGACAGTAGACACCCATCTTAATAGAGATGGATTTTTATAGAAAAAATACTCTTATCTGTCAATTGCCATTATTTATTTCCCCAATATTATATTGCATTTATCTCTTTTTATTACCCTATTTATTATTTAACAACGTTGTATCGCACATTATTTGTCATAAATTACATGAGTATTTATATAAGTATGGAACTTATGCAACATAGTTGCACCGACTTAACAACATTCATCAAGTAAACAGGTTTTCGGTTACTGCTAGTTTGTCATGGTTCTGGTGATAGTTGTGTGAGCTAAATCCTTTGTGAATTCCTAGGATACATTTCCATGGTCAATCGTGTCACAGTATCACTAAAGACATTTATAAGCTTTATTGAAATATCGATGATCATAGAAATTTAAACACACCAGCATGTCATGTTGCGTCGTTCATTGCAGATTTTCATATCACATTATTTCATTCAGTTGGACTATTCATAAATTTATGAAACCTTAATGCTATGGAAATGTTATATTTTATTGTGTTTAACATTTTGTAAATAAAGTGTTTAAATTCACAAAAATAAATAACATGCAACTTTCTTTATGCAAATGAGAATTAATTAATACACGGAAGGTTTGGCAATAGACAAAGAAAGAAACCTTTTCTTATAGCCTACTCTATCGTGTATAGAAAAGAACGAGGTCATGCAATTTCAAAATTTAAGATTTGTATAAAATGAGTCAGGAGAAGGTTATGATATTGTAGCCTTGGTATTTGAAGAGAAGGTGCACTTGATTTAAAAGAGACGATTGAGCGATCATCACCGTGTAGGAAGATTCATTTTCTAATGATACAGAGGGGTTTAGCGTAAGATTCAGCCAATGCTTTACTCTTTGACATAGGTGACAAGGGGAGAAATGTATGAATGTTTTTCTTATTCTTACCAGGATAAATGAAAGCTTTAGTGCAGCCTGTGTGTGTATTAGGGGTTGAGATTTTACAAGGCCATGGAAATCTCCAAAGCACTTGCTATTTGTTCATTTCAATGAAATCTTCATTGTGCGTAAAATAACCTGATACAAAAGCAGAGATGTTGTGTGATGTTGGAAATGTTGTAGCTATGTGCCGCACCCCCACAGCCAGCCTGCGAGCCAGCCCTGTAGCGAAGTCCCGCGCATCCTTTCTTGCTCCTGGAGAGCCATTTCAAAGCTCATTAATCAAAAACTCGTCGCTTTCAGGCTCCAGACTGATTCCACCTCCTTGTGAACAAAGCATTTGCATTCCAAATTCATGAAACACATTTCAAACTGAGAGAGGCCAAACTTAAAGAGGTCCAAAAAGCACACTGTGTCCATGTAGTGTGAATTATACTAGGAGTAAAGCGCAAGAGGGCAAATTAATCAGAGCCACATGAGACTGATATGGGTTTAAAAATGATTTCTTCACTACTGCGTTTTGAAATAGTGTAGGCCTAGTTTAAATCCAATGCATATGCGAATTTTGTTGATGAAAGGAACCCCCTCCTCCCAATATCTGTAAGCAGGCTATAGAAACCCGAAAGACAATGATAGACTACATCATTTTAAAATTTGTGTCTGTTGATTCTATTCACCCCGGCACAGTGAACGTACTACTGCTATGTAGTCGATGCACAAAGAATGGCGGCCATTTTAACCGAGCTTGCTCTTTCATCTCTCATATCAATATCGAGTCGCCACTCAAGATGACAATGACGTTGTTATCTGGATTAGTCTATGGACTACTTCGTGCAGTTATCAAAACATGCATAATTATTGGCTATATCAAGGATGCACGTTTATGAAACAACTCAAATGACATGAAGGTTATTGTGCTAATTCCAGTTAAAAAGAATATGGATTTATGTGCCCTTATTACTGTTCTGTCAGTGGACAGAAACTTGTCTCGAAGTAAAAGTTGACAGAAACTGGACAGTCGGGAAACAGGCTTGGCTATAAAAAACGTGACTGCTTTGGGAATGAAAATGTGGCCAAAACCAATCCAGTAAGTTCTAGGCTGTAGCATGTATCTGCTGTGAAAAATACTAACCCATCTTTGTCTTAGGCAGGCCTGTGCGTGTTTTAAAATACACAATCGTCACCAGCCGGCCAATTACAGCATCGTCACCAGCCGGCCGAATACAGAGAATCACAAAGAGTTGATGGATTATGTAAACAGGCCTAACCTATATGCATACGTAATTGGGGAACATGTTTTGAAGAGGCATGGAATATGAAAAATGATAACTCGTGTAGTTGCCAATGGATCTCTCACAAACCGCGATGAAGAGAGGAAAACGTACCCAAATTAATGGTGACTCATTCGAAGGGTTTGTTTTCATCAAATTATGCAAAACAATAACAGTTGCTAAGAACTAGGATACATGTACATTGACATTTACATGTACGAACATGTAACATGTATAGCCTAATACAAACATGTATGACATAGCCTATGTGATACAAATAAATGAACAAGATTGTGACATTGAAGTGGTGGGGCATTTGCTTGCTTATTGCGTATTTTAAAGGACCCATAGCATATTCTTTCAATCAATACCCTACAGTCATTCATCGGGCAAACAGGCGGTTTAGGGTATACTTCAATACCATGCTTGGTCACCATTCTCAGTCAGGAAGATTTAGACAACAGAGAACAAAGTTAAAATGCAGCTGGGTGTTTGTTGTGGCCCTGATTGGATAACAGAGGGCCAGACCACGCCTGCTCAGTGGTGGGCAATATTTACATGTAGGGTAAGGAAGTACAGTAGGTTAACTAATGTGGACAAGGGGAGCAGGCGATCATTAACCTCTCCGCCGGACATACAGGGGACAACATGACTGCGTATCTAGACTTCTGTTCGGGAGGCGATTTGATCGCACTACCAGCGAAATACTTCCACCAAGAGCACAAACCAGGGGCGCTTCAGTACCATGGAGAAAGTGTGGGGAGACTTTCAGCGTCAGGTCTGCTGGACCACCAGCACCGTACCAGCCGGTCGATTTCAGGAGTGCCTCAAGATGTGTTTGACTTGCAACACGATAGCGGCACGACGGTGGCTGAGCGTAATAACGTGGACCAGGGACTGGCTTATAGTTCAGGACATGGATGCTACAACAACGCTGAGGGGTGCAGGATACATACCCAGTCCATGGAGCCAACTTACTCAGGAAGCTGCTCCTTTCTCAGTTATCACAAGGAGGCTTATCACAACGGCGGAGACGCAAGCCAGCGTTGGCAGAACTTATCGCGAGGACACCATGGTCCAAGTCATCAGAATAGCCCACTCTCCCAAGGGGAGTTCGCTCCAAGGCAGGAAGGGAAACTTGTGGCGAATACGTTTGACTGGATGAAAATCAAAAGAGGAAACCCAAAAATCAGTAAGTATCGATAGGATTACCTTGCGTATGAGATATTTGTGGGGAAATGTAGGTCGCTTATTTTTTGCTTTAAATTTATCAACTTCATAGTTTCATTTTCTATTCCTTTTTTTTTGCAGGTAAATCAATTGATTATGGATTAACGGCCAACGAGTCCTCCCCAAGAACGAATTTCACAACTAAGCAGTTGACAGAACTTGAAAAAGAATTTCATTTCAACAAGTACCTCACCAGGTCCAGAAGGATAGAAGTTGCCCATATTCTAAAGCTCAACGAAACGCAGGTGAAAATTTGGTTTCAGAACAGAAGAATGAAACAGAAGAAGAGAGAAAAAGAGGGCCTTACTTTGGTGTGTGTGACCTCCGCTTCTAAAAGCTCAGACTGTTCCTCATTAGAGCCCCATTCTCCAGGTTCATCCCCCCCTTGCTCCCCTCTATGCACACCACTGGACCACAGTGAAAACAGACAAGGTTGCTTCCTGCAGATCTCAAGATAACTTCAGTCTCCACATGGAATGCACTAACAGGCTTTCTGTTTTGTGTTGTATGAAGGTGTTCACATCTTGTGCCTTAGGTTGTTCAGAGGTACTACATTGAAGTAGGGTAAAATCTTTGTTAATGACCATTAAGTTAAGTGTCACTTTTCTTAGTCTGTGCACAGGGCTATTATGGGGTTTTATAATGGAAGTGTAAAACAAAGTATATGACAATATCTGTCTCTGGGGGATTTCTGAAAAGCAAGTTGTACTTCTTAACCAAATATAAAACAATGCTGTAAATCAGAAGGCTAAAATATGACTCATTAATTGTTGTTATACTGTCATGAATTAGACATACTTATTGCTTACAATGAATCTTTACTGATTAGCTAATTGTTTGCGAACAGACTGCATTAATCAAACCTTTAAATGCCTTAAGCTGGAGATGCTACACTGTCAATGTGTCTGTGCCTGAATCATAACATCGCCAAAATATCCTGTGTGTAAAACATACTGATTCCTTAACATGTCTACTTGGACTATCCAAATAACACCAAGGACAAAATGTTAAATCGTTTAATGTCTTTGTCAGAATGTGATGTGTTTTTACCATAGGTCTTATTTGTGAATAAAGCAAAAACGAGTACAAGCCTGCTGTGAGAGGGGATTCTTGTTTCCAAACCAAACGTTTCCCACAACCAAGTTGACATTGTTGCCTAAGAGGAGGGAACGCTGTTGCCTCTCTCCTAACATGCCAAAACACATGTTCTCCTCATTTCAATGTTCAGTTTGTGTGACCACAGACACAAGGCCAGACTTGCATCATTCCAACCTGACATCTGCCTCCCACACCATCTCAACACAGACTGCTCAACACCCTGTTTCATGTCCAGCCATGATACCTGGGATTGCAAGGAGACAGACGGGGGGTGGTTCACCCCATCTCTCCTGAAGTGAGAGTGCAGTCCACCCTGTCAGCTGGGACTGAAGATGAGGGTTGTTTTGCGAGGTGGCCATTAAGTGCAGACAGTGACTCTGACCACCGAAATACTGTCAAACTGTGCACTTCTGATCCTTGATCTTCTGCTGTACGTTCCACGTGTACAATTTGTATTTCAGTTTGGAGAAAATCATCGAAAAAAATGACGAAAATGTAAACATCAGCCTTGTTATTGTAACAGGTTCAGTCTGGTATGGTCACCTGAGCGAGAAACAGCCCTCAAACATGCAGTTGCACAACATCAAACCAAATAGTTGTCATTTTCCAAATGAAAAGGATTGATGCAAGGGCTGCTGTTGGTCTGGGGCTCATCAGTAAGAAGAAACGCAGGTCATCAGCGACGCAAAGCTTCTCATCTTCAACACGACGTCCCCCTTTGCCTGTGTTACGATTCCTTCTTTTTGGCGGGTGGGCAGCATGACCCCCTCCATCGTGTGGATGAGGAAGTGAAAATGTGTGAAGTAGGTCACACATAACCTAAGCATTGTCTCTAATACTTCCAGAGAAAAATATATAATGGGTTCTTTTCCCCATGCTGATGCCTATAGTTGAGCTTCTTTAGGGCACTGTCTGTCTGAAATTATGACTGAAGAAATTGCATCTTCATTTATCTTGGAAACCTTTCCATGGTGACTGTGATACCTAGCTCTCAGCGCTTTAGATAATTACATTAGTCTTCTATTCCTCCAATGAAATTGATTACCCAGGAAAATGAACCTGGCTTTCCTATAAATTACACCTATGGATTTTGAGAAATGTGTTATTTTGTTTAAAATAGTACCTAATATAATTAGAGTTCTAATTCATGGAAAGCTACAAGTGTGCCTATTACAGTAACAGGGTTTGGAATTTAATCTGTCCACTGGATAAAGAATGATCTTGCATGGTTTTCATTTGTAATCCGAGACACATTATTTCAGTAGAATGGTCTGTGACCATTAGATATGAGAGATTGATTATTTTACGAATATCTTTATTCAGTAGTTTTGGTTTGAAAGTCTGTCCAAGAAGCCATCTCATAAAATATTATATGATGACCATACTATTTATAGTGAGCACATACACTTTGTGGAAGTCATTATTTATCAGAAAAACCTGCAGAAGACCAGACAGCAACACCATGTTGTCCTTTTTTATAGGCTATAAACCCAATTTCTTTCCATGATAGTATATCGTTTCAAACTAGAGAGAACAAAAAATGGCTTATTGCAGTTATTGTTCTCCAAGCCCATGGGCTGTTGCATTATAATTCAGCCCCTCAGAGGTAGGTTGCAGGGTTAAATAATTCTGCAGCCCTCAGAAAGACATTTGATTTCATTTGTAGTGTGTCTAGCGGTGGGCGGAGGTGAGGCCACCTTTGGCTGCTGGGGGAGTGGAGCGGCACACATATCTAGTGTTTGGAGACACAAAATTGACAATGCATTTATCTTTGAATAATGTAAATGTCCTGAGAATACGGTGGCAGTGGTCCTGGCGTGTCCGCCGAGGGCACGGGGCTGTCAGCCAGAAAGCTCACCTGGCCCTGCCGCAGCATAATGTAGCCTGCCGCTCGCCTGGAGCCGCTCTCCTGAAGCCGCTCCCCTGGAGCATCGCGCTGCTCTGCTCCGCTCCGCCTCCGGACCGCGGCCCACCTCCGGCACACAGCACTGGCTCCCCACTTAATTTACACTCCTGTTGGAGAGGGAGTTAATGCGGAAAAGCCTGCCAAGAAGAATCTTATCTGCTATCTCTCTTCCAGGGCATAGTGGCTGAGAGCATACAGATTACACAGACAGATCTGTGCACATTTGAGATGGATATTCATTTAACATTCTGTGTATTCCGCGGCAAAACCAACTTGTGTGGTGTCACTGTTGCTTTACGCTGTTCGTTGGCGCACAATGCACTGTTGGTTCAGTCCTGTGTTTGCCGCTTCCATCATTCAAATGAGCTGAAAAATGCTTAATGGGAATCAACATGTTTGATATTTGAAAATGTTAAATCATTTAAAAACGAGACGTCGCATACTGTCTTTTCTAAATACAAAGGGCTGGCACCTAAACAAATGTGTTGGGTGTAGAGAGTAAAGCATGTATGGTTGAAAATGGATGGTTTCTGGCAAGCTGACAGAGTTGTTCAGCGAGGCAAAGTGCCAGTAAATTGTTTGTCTTCTGCAGCGCAATACTATAATTCTTCTGGGAGCCGATGACATTGTGTTTGCCAAAGAGAATAATGATAAATGGGATAAAATCAAACTGGAGGATTTTGGGATGCTTTCTGGCCACCAGGCATAATCTGAATACATTTGTTCTCCCTGGGAACCATGCTGGCGAATGTTTTTGTTTTTAAAGTGGGTGATCTGCAGTTTCTTTCAGCTCCAGATGGGACAGATAATGTTATTTTCTGGAATAATGTAGATGGAATCCATCTATCTCTCTGAAAGGATGAATGGCACACATTTCCATACAATGTATTTTTACGTGTTGAAGGTTGATACCCCATTAATCGATGCCAATATTTCAATTTGCAGCCATACAACCATGACAAGAACACCTAGTGAATGAATCCCACCTCACTAAATGACCTCCCTACAACAGATACACTTTGGACAAGTGCAGCAACTGAACAGGTTGCGGTGCGCATGTCGGGCGCGGCAAGGCGTGTTCCCTAAATTCCTGTGATTGGCCAGTGTGTCTCCTGCACGCTCTGAAGCATGACTGTAAATGTGCAGGCTGCCTGTCCGAGCGTCCTGTTGGCCCAACAACAAGAGCGCCGTCCCCATCTGTTTTCTCTCCCCCGGGTGTCGTGGCAACACGATTCCACCTCGCCACTGCCAGAGACCCCCACCGACCCCACCCCCAGTTGCCGGCGCAGAAACACAGCCTCCCCGACATTTCTATGGTTACAGGTAACTGAGACCAGCGGTTAGCCCTCATTCATACATGCAGCTAGGCTAAAGGCTGATCCTGATCAATATTTAAATGTAGTATAGCAGGCCTGTTCGTTCGTGTCGCTCCTCAGGAAGAGGACAGCGCTGGAGTGTGATTTGTTACAAGCCCAGCCTTGTCAGCTGTGAGGCACCGAGGTGTGACCAGAGAGAGGCCTAACGTTTCCAGGAGCCTCTGGGCTAGCCAGTGAATTACACAATGCAGTCCACTCTCAAGGCTGATATGACCTCAACAACAGGCCCTGGGCCAAAACACATGATAGAGCACTACCGTGGTACAGGAGTCCCCCCACCACACATTCATTGCACACACATTACAAAAACAGGTACATGCAATTCCACCACCATCATTTTTTTCGTACGCACAGTTGTTCTTCAGGTAAACTTAAAGTTGAATGAACGTGTACTCGCTCATTCAGAAATGTTATCTGTCTGTTGCAGGCGGCCTTCAGAAGGGATACCTTTGTTGGTTCGGCTCATGGACTGTTTATAAAGACCATGTGTGGGACTTCTGAGAGAGTCACTGTTCAAAGCAACCTGCCTCTCCTTTGTAATTCACTTTATCGTGTGGATGCAGATGAGGCCTTTGTTGGAGCCTTGCACCTCATCCATTACCCGGGGGCTGCTGGGGAGATAGTGGAGTGAATCCTTTCAAAAGCACCATGACAGAGCCTGCTGTTTAAGTGAACTTTCTGTGAACTACAGCCTCCAACAGCATGTCTCACGCTTACAAAAAGATGTCACTTCTGGTCAGTACCCTGTTCCTTGTTCTGTACTTCTCGCCGTTCTGTTAGTCTTCACTTGGACTGTCTGTCCTGGTTTGATGTTAATAAATGGTGACCTAGGGTGACCTAGGGGGTGACATTTGAGTCTTCCTTTTCGGAATTCTGTTTCAAGACAGAACACTTTTAGCAACAAATGCAACATAATAGACATCTTTTTTATTGTTTATTTACACACATCTTCCAATAACTACTTAGAGTACAGTGATTGCTATTCAATACAATTGAAAAGCTTGTCGTTGGGATATCAGATGGTTTGGAAACCACATGCTTTGATAGGGTTACCACATGCCACAGGCAAAACCACAACCATAAACTCCCAGAGCTTGGAAATACACCATTAGCTTTGTATTATAATACAATCAGAACCAGAATCAGCTTTATTTGCCAAGTTAGTTTGAAATAATTTACAATGGCAAGCAAACAAGTGTGACTCATGTACTGAATTGACAATCTAAGCAAACAAGGAACGTACAGAAAAGATTTCAGACACAGTTCTATGTAGTCAGGAGTAACAAGTAAAAAGTAAAAGAGTAGTGGTAACAGTAACTAGGGAGTTTAACCCGAGTAATACTGATGTGACTCTCAAAAGATGCAGTCATGAAGGGTCTGGAACCCCCAGAACACAGGCCCTGTTGCCATGACACACATTTCCCCGCTGAATTCCCACCTTGTCACGGTGTTCTGTGTTGCAACATGTTGTTGTTGAGCGAGAGGAGAGCACTCAGGATTCTGTGCAGCAGCAGCAGCAGCATCGCCCAGGCGCCTGTGCCTGCTCACCACTGGTACCCAGCCCCCCCCAGGCAATATTGACACAGACCTTGCGCTGTTGTATAAAAAAAGTCATTGGACACAATTTAATTTCTGTCAGCAGTAAGGCTGAGCGACTACAATGGATTTCTTTAATGCCTCTGCCCCGCTCGTTCACTGAGCATCTCTGTGAGCTCGAAATGCCACCGCTCCCCACTGTCCCCTCCACCCTCCCCCCTTCCTCCACCCCCCCCCCCCCCCACACACACACACACACACCGCCTCTCCCCATCCCTTCCCCAGCCTTTAAGGAACCTTTCATCCACACAGAAAATCAAGTCGTAGCTGAACTTGGACCAATCGCCTGGTTTACCGAGGCGAAGGCACGGTGAGAAACACATCGAAGTGAGCAGGTAGCTGCGACGGCCACGCCATGTCATCAATCTTCACACATGCTGGGAAACAGATCGATCTGACTTTTTTTACATCAAAATATGTAATGACTGCACACAACCTCTTCCTGGCCTTTCATTTTGCCTTGCATAACACCAGAAACGCACGTGCAGTAAATTGATAAAAGAATAAAAACGACTTCATTCTCGTACACTCAGTGTCAGCACACTGCAGAATATCTACGCGCTAAGCCCGACACACTATCCCGCCTATTGATTATATTTTAGGGTGATTGTGTATATATTTACAGAGAGGTCATCCTGGCCCTCACAGAGGTCATCCACTGTGTGTGAGACTCCCATCGTCCCACCTATCTGATGCTAACCATGCGGAACCTGCTATTTTCTCTGCTGCAGTCTGTCAGACCATCTCCCTCCCTCGTCACAGCCTCCAGCTAGAGGCTGGAGCCTCTCAGACCATCTCCCTCCCTCGCTCCCGGCCTCCAGCTAGAGGCTGGAGCAAGTCCAAGAGGCCAAGAGGAGGGTCCCAGATGAAGAATATGCTGCTGACAGCTTCGGACGCAATAACACTTAGAAAGCCGGCGTCTCCGGGTCCGTGTGGAATGCGAAGGGGAGGAGCGGCTGACGGGCGTCGTGGCGCTTCACCTGAACAAGACCGACAGGCCGGCGCTCAGCCCTGACAGAGAGTGAAATAGATGAAATGATTTTCTCACGCCGAGAAACACTGAGAGCTCCTGACGGGGGGAGATGGGGCGGGAGAGAGCGCGATGGCACACACTAGGGCTCTGTGGGACTCGTGTACTGAAACCCACTGAGCACAGTGTATCAAAGCATGGAGCTGCACCACAGTACATTATCCTGACTCGCAGAGAGCCAGTGCACCTGATGTACTGTCAGTGTTTCTAAGACCGGGAACAATCCAAAACGGAGGCCGGGACTGTCTGAAGAAAAACCTTTTTCGTTTCACTTCATAAAACCTAGAATGTCGACAGTATGTTCAATTAGTGATACCACAGTGGAATTTCATCAAAGACATACCGATACCATACCGAAACACCTACGAGTGTTTCGACTGTCTTGCCGTAAATCAAACACACCCACCCTGTGATCTTGCCTTGCGTGTTTTCTCACACACTGCTGTTTTGCTTCCTGATCTTCAATCTGCATGGTTGCAATCACACATTCCACTCTGTGTCATACACATTACTCTTTCTCTGTCAAACACACACACACACACACAGACACACACACACACACACAATACCCAATCATCAGAGCCCAACACACAGACACACCCACACACACACACACACACCTACACACACACACAACTCGCTGTGGCAGCTGTGAAGTCATTGCCTTTCTGTTTGAGTTCTGTCTCCGTTTTTGCTTTGTAATCACTGGCGTGGCAGTATTAGAAGCACTGTTTGAAGGAGGTACACTCACGCTCACTCACGCACACTCACGCACACTCACGCACACTCACACACACACACACACACACACACATTGTTTGGATGATCATCTCCTCTGCCTGTCCTTTGCAGTTGTGTCGTTCCATCCAGTAAATCAGTGATGGGCTCAGTCACCTCCGAGAAGGTAAGCTTTCTACCAGCATTCATCTTAATTAAAATTTAATGAAAAGGAGCTCTCTTTACGATTGTGTCTTGCAGCTCATAAATGATACATGGTACTTTGCAGCATTAGCCACACAGGGCTCCACACAATCTTCATTTGCTGTGCACACACGTACATTCGGAGACTGCCCAGTCACTTCCTCTATTGGCCATTTGTTGTACGGTCTCTGGGAAGGCACTCACAAGTTTAAAGCAATAAACCAATTTTAAGTTCAGGATTCTGTTGTGGGATAATGTAATTAAGTGTTTCACCATGTGATTTGCTCTAAGAGGACTGTATGTGGCAGGGCAAAAGAGGGATTTGGCTCGCTTTGTGTTGTCCCTTAAGGACATAGTGTGAGAAGTTATGTCCACTGATCACAGAGGACAGGCAGACAGACAGACAGACAGACAGACAGGCAGACAGGCAGACAGGCAGACAGGCAGACAGGCAAGCAGGCAGGCAGGCAGGCAGGCAGGCAGGCAGACAGAAAGGCAGACAGACAGACAGGTAGGCAGGCAGGCAAGAAGACAGACAGACAGACAGGCAGACAGGCAGACAGGTAGGCAAGCAGACAGACAGGCAGACAGACAGGCAGGCAGAAAGACAGGCAGACAGGCAGACAGACAGACAGACAGGCAGGCAAGATGGCAGCAACAGCCTGCAGCACCTTCCCAGCTGAGCCATCACATCCAGCTTGGTAGAAGCAGTGGAAGTGCTTCCAGTCTCTCTGGTCTATGAGGATGTGAGCCAGTTCTGTCAAGCTCCATCACAGAGGGATAAGACTCTAGCCTACTTCCCCTGCTCTCCCAGCTGCTCAGACGCTGGGCCTTTTAATACACCACGCAAAACCAAAGCTCCCCATTTGTTTGGTCATTTAAACAACATGGAGTATCAATTTGAGCGTTTCTCGCAATGATTGTGTTTAGAGAAGTCTATGTGTCATTGTTTGAAGATTTCTCAACTCAGGAGCGTTTATCCTGACACTCGATGATGTCGTCTGAGGGAGAGAGGTAGGTGTGATGGCCCCTCCGTCCTGGCTGGTGAGGGGTCAGGGTGTGACGGCCCAGCTGGGTGTGGGTCGGGGTGGGTCACCCATCCAGGGGAGGATCTCCATACAGTAGGTGAATCAGGGGGCACGTCTTGGCCCTTCACTCTCCTTTGATTTCCCTGTCATGTTCATTTCCATTTGTTTGGTGCGCGCCACAAAGGAGATGAAGGCCAAAGGAGGCCTGCTTGTCGGCCCCTCGTCAGCCCTGTCACGGATCCTCGGCGCATGAAAAGCTCAGAGGAGATTCCCCCCCCCCACCCTGTTTGAAGTGCAGCCGTCCCACTGGAAGGCCAGGGCTTTGTCATGCACCGCGGTCGCAGGAGGTGACCTAAGGAGGACAGCCCCAGCTTCCTTTATTTCATTTACTTTAAGGAAGGGTGAAGGGTAAAGCCGCCGGAATGAAGAAATGTTGTCAGCCGACTCTCATTGTTTTTAAAGGAGCCGGGTGCTGCATGCACAGGCATTTCTCTATAACTCTGAGCACGGGGGGAAATGATAATTAATCTGTTAATGACAGTCGGAGCTGTCATAAGCTCGGGGAGTGCATAATAAATTGCCGTAATAAAAATTAAGATTGCATGCTTCATTGGGGCCTTCGGAGGGTTTGTTTAATGTAGTTACCAAAAACGGCGGCGGCGGATGTGGTGTCCACTAGTCCACCCGGAGCACGTTCCTTTCTGAGTGACATTTAACCTGCTGCAGCTCACCCACGGCCGAGGGCGCCGCGAGCCGCGGGCGGGCGGGCGGGGGGGGGAGGGGAGCGGGGGGGAGCGGGGGCCGGGGAGCGGGGGGCTAATGGATTTTTCTCCCTCCCATTTCTAGAAGCAGTGAACTAGATGGCCTGGTTTGTAGCCGAGTGGCAAAAATAAGACTAGGCATTGTTTAGAAGAAATTAATTAACCCCCCACCGTGAAATCTACCGAATTCCAAGAGCGTGTGCGTTACTGTGGTCCGCTCTTGTGGACAGTGAAGGATTGCTCGTCATTTCCG
Source organism: Osmerus eperlanus (assembly GCF_963692335.1). Classification (NCBI taxonomy): domain Eukaryota; kingdom Metazoa; phylum Chordata; class Actinopteri; order Osmeriformes; family Osmeridae; genus Osmerus; species Osmerus eperlanus. The sequence continues at coordinate 22,193,861 of NC_085020.1, forward strand.
CTCGAGACAAATTGCCGGGTGCTCCGAGAAGCCATTTTGGGGTCAAAGGTGCCGTCGTTCGATTGTCCGTTTTTTACCCTTAATTGGGACATGAAAGATTCGTAGCCGTCCAGAGCGTAGCCGCTGAAGAGAAGGGCCGAGGAGGGGAGAACTTCCTCCTCTTTGATGAGGGACAAAGCTTCCACTGTGCTGCGGGGCTCTGACACCGGCGGGCCACGCAGGGCCCTCCACTTGTGGCCCGGAGGAACAAAGACGCAAAGAGTTTGCATCACACATCAGAGGATTATCATGTTAGCTGATGTAGCCTCAAACTGGTAAAGCTGCTCCTTTTCCAAGACATGACAACGACACCCTCAAAGAAAAGCTTTGTGATTACAAGGAGATTAGCTCCCCTTTGCTTTAGCCTACATTACCATGCTAATGCAGGCTGTCCCTGTGAAGCGGGGCTGAGAGGGGATGACAGGGCTGCCCGCTGCGTGACCAGATCCCTGTCTGGTCACTACCTGTTTTGTCACCACCTCAGGCTACTTCAACCACAACCACGTCAGCCTGGTCTTGAGCTGGGCTCCCGGGACACAATGGGACTAGTTTAGGGTTCGTTTGGCCACAGGCAAGCCAGTGTGCTTCTCACAGTCTGACACCAATTGACACAGGACTGTTTCCAGGGTCATCTTACAACAACATTGCCCCTCCACAGCGGTATCTCCCACACAATGGATATCTTTTAGGTGACAGACAACCCTTGGTGCTTTGAGAGATCGAGACTCAGCTCAATTAGTTGGAGGCAGCAAGCGATATTTTGCCGTGAGCTGAGAAGCAATTAACTGCAATCCTGCCCTTCTCTTAAACCTTTCAAAGGTCACAGTCTTGTTTTGGTCAAGGATGTGCTACTGGGTCAATGAGAGTATGAAATCCATTGACCTAGTCTGCTTTGAAAGACGCCACAGAAAACACAATGGTCAACATCAAGACGGCAGACCAGAACATACTTGACGTGAGATTTTCTTTGCCGTTAACTATGAGCTTGGGTCGTGGTAACAAACCAAATCAAAGGTATCTTCTAAGTTTTTCTTAAAAAAACGTACTTGAAAAAACTGTTTTTCTTCTCTGCAACACAAAGTCAGTGACACATTTCTCCTGCCAGCTCCAGGCTTCAAAACTCAAAACTATGCGACTGAAGGCGACCCTGACTGACAGGACTGCGGCAGAAGGCAACAGCAGACACAGAACGATCCATTCCTCCTGTTCCGCTGTTCCATTCTATCTCTGCAGCTGAACCCACGGCTCCCATGACCACCACAACAGTCTCAAAACACTGGTTTCCCAGCCTGGTTGATTCTACCTGGGGTTGTGTTGTGGTTTCTTCCCCACATCTTGTTTCCAGGCCTTTTGGGGTTTCCATATTCTTTCTATTCTTCTTCTTTCTTTCTTATTATTACCCTAAGATGTTATTTATCACCTGCTGGTCCTAAAATAATTTCAACCCAGCAGGGCAGAAGGACCAGACGGTCTAAATTAAGTAAAACTTTGTAACAATGCCTAAAATAATTTCTGTGATTAATGGGTGCACAGACAGTGGGTAATACAGATAACATCACGCTCCAGTAAATTGGTTGGAGCAGTTATGTACAGTATACTCCAACGTGAAATGGTTAATAAATCCTTCGAAATTCATCTTCCATTCAGTGGTGCACAAAAACTGACAAATAACAAATGTTTGTTGTTTTATTGGTTGTTTTTTGCTTGTACCAAACGATTTGCTTCTCCGTTTTCTCTTGGTAATAAACTGCACTTACTGTTACTGTATGAGTCAGTTGTTTTTTTAGCCAATTTAACTCAGAGTCCACACACGCATGTGCATTCCTAAAAGCCTCACATTCCTGCAGCAGTCCAAGGTCATTCCTGCACACTTCCATTACGCCATCACGCTCTGTCACTCAAAAGTTTCTTCATCGGGGTTAAAAACAAAACAAAAACATATATACGGAACCAACACTAACCCCTGAGTACCCCTGCTGTTCATACATACATTTAGGAAAAATATAATCATTCTTTTTAATTACTGCAGCTGGGAACTCTATTAAAATAGTCATTCTTCCCATCCACCCCGATTGATCTGGTCACAGTGGCTGGCTGTGGCGAAATGCAGTGTATAATATTCACGCCGGTACGCCTTGGTTGTGCTGCGTGTCAGAAGCCATCTTGCAGCGAATCCCTCACCCACCTTGGAGCGCAGCCTGTGGAACTGATGAGGTGAAGAGCATTGCTCTGCAGCTCCATGCTAGTAATCACGGGACTGAAGAAACACATACATCATCTGCCACGCAGGTTGGCATGGCGACTGAAAAGCCTTCACATCGCGTGAGATGTTGGACAAATGACGGCCATACGTGTGTTTGTCTCCTCACAGATGGCCGTGCATCTTCAGTCAGGAAAGAGCTGAGGATGGCATTTTCCCCCCTCCCCCCCCACCCTCCTCTCTCTCCTTCTCCCTCTCTCCCCCACCCTCCTCTCTCTCCTTCTCCCCCACCCTCCTTTCTCTCCTTCTCCCTCTCTCCCCCACCCTCCTCTCTCTCCTTCTCCCTCTCTCCCACACCCTCCTCTCTCTCCTTCTCCCTCTCTCCCACCACCCTCCTCTCTCTCCTTCTCCCTCTCTCCCCACACCCTCCTCTGTCTCCTTCTCCCTCTCTCCCCCACCCTCCTCTCTCTCCTTCTCCCTCTCTCCCACACCCTCCTCTCTCTCCTTCTCCCTCTCTCCCACCACCCTCCTCTCTCTCCTTCTCCCTCTCTCCCACCACCCTCCTCTCTCTCCTTCTCCCTCTCTCCCCACACCCTCCTCTCTCTCCTTCTCCCTCTCTCCCACACCCTCCTCTCTCTCCTTCTCCCTCTCTCCCCCACCCTCCTCTCTCTCCTTCTCCCTCTCTCCCACACCCTCCTCTCTCTCCTTCTCCCTCTCTCCCGCCATCAGTCTTTTGCAGCACCTCTCTTTTATTATTTATTTCTCTGCTCCCTCCCGTGTGGGGGGTTTAATATCGGCAACACGGTTAGTGCCCTCCACAGGAATAACAGTGGAAAAGATGACATAAATTATTTGCCAATTGTTTGACACATGCAGGGCATTGTCCTTGCTATAATCATCAGCGCTCTGTCAGCTGAAGGTGTGAATGGTGCCACGGCTGCTTTGTGTCTCCCTGGAAAGCCCCTTGGACGCTCCTCCTCTCGGCTGTAAACACACCGCCCTGAACGGCACCTTGGAGGACCCATCCCAGTCAGGCTGTTTGGCTGTGGAGGAATGTGTGTGTGTGTGTGTGTGGTGTGTGCGCGTGTTTAAATAACTAGCTTTTCATATGGCATTATGGCACGGACGCGGTGGACGTGACGCGGTGATCCATAATGCGAGGAAAACAAAGAGAGGAGTTCAACACAAACACAAACCCAGGGCCGGGATCAATCGATGAATGTGATTGATTGATTTCTCCCGTGTGATTGATTTCTGAGACACAATAGCGCAACAGCGGACATAAATTAGCCCCCTCGCCACAGCTAGGGGCATGCAGGGATTTGAAAAGCTCTTATTACCGATGGAGGAGGCGTTTCGTCTCAATGCTGGGAGATCCTGTCATGCTGTGTCTGAGCCCAGAGCCAGCACAGCCACCCCTCACCGCGGGCCTTCTAGAACGCCCTTGCCCTTGACATCAAATCACACAGCCTGCAATCGCACCGAAAACCCATTATAAATTAATCACTTGGTTTTGCAATTTGCATAATATACACAGAGCCAGTTCTTCCATTCACCTCTATCTATGAGCCGGATTAGGATAAACTGCATTAAAGGGCACATTAAAGAAAACGTAGAGCAGCCCAGGCAAAAGGCAGTGATTCAGATACTTTGGCAGCAGGGTAATTCCTGGAAGCAGAATAATTAATGTCTTCGCAACCAGACACAGGGAATGGCCCTGGAGAAATAGAAAAGAGAAGATATACCCCAGCCCATTACAGTTAGTTCCTCCATGAGCACATCCTGTTCTGACGTCTCGACCAATCAGGACGCCCGGTTCCTCCAACAGCCGAGGACCGTGTTGGAATATTGGTTGAGCATTTTGGTATGTAAGGATTCTTGAAACTTGTGCTGCAGGATATTGAGATGTGGAAGATATCTGGAGTGTGTTTGTGTTTGTTTGGGTTGCACAAGGCCGAGAGACATGTACCTGCTCACTCACAGAGAGACAGCTTCGCCCTGGAGTGATGAGGTAATCAGCTCGCTAAAATACCTATTGCTCAGACTATGAGGAGCCAGTCAAGACAAAGAACTGCTGAGGTACTGAAGATTGATCACGGAGCATTTATTTATTTAGACAAACATGATTTCATGAAAAAGGCAATTCATCTGATCTGCCCTACAAAGCCATTGATGTATTTTCCTTATGAATCAGCACAATAGTGATGCCTATCTTCGTCTCAGTTGGCAGAAGCGACATAAATTATCTAATTATAGTGTCAAAACTGCTTTTGAACTATGCACATACAAGCTTATGTTGACTGTTTTTCAACTTTTCACTCGACTCTGAAGTGATTAATCTACTCTTCACAGTTCTGAACCGGTATCACAATTTAGCTTAAGTAAACTTTAATTTGACTATTGTACATTTAATTTGACATTTCCAAGAAACCGTTTTATTTTTTATTTTTTTTATCCCGAGTAAATCCAAATGTGGCCAATATCAACATAGGAAAATCATTTAGTTTGACCTGTTCTTAACAGGGATGTCCTCTGCTTTTCCAGAGTGTGATGATGCTTCTGGTGGCCCTGTTTGGCAGAGAGGGATCTGGTATTAGCAGCACCACAGTAGCTGCGCTCCACTCCCCCTGCTTGCCTAAATGCCACAGTTTGCATTTGTCAGATCCCAATGTATCACTCAGAGGGGGATGATGGGAAATGTTCCAAGTGTACCCTTGAACAGCGGCCGGTCGGCATGGGAACAGCTCCCGCTCCTTGAGTCCGCGCCACGCTGCATTGCTCTGATACAGGCTTCTATATTTAAATACACAGCTTGTTAAAATCACACGGGCGCGCGGTAGAGGGGCAACATCTGACCCCCTGAAACAGATTCCCTCTAAGAAAGGGAGAAGGGAAATAGTTTAATGAAGATGGATCATCGGGATACCTTTACATTTCATTCCCTAACAGCGAGCATATGGTTTTATTACAGCCAGATCTCACCTCCGACCTCCGCCTGTTAGACGAGGTGCTCGCCGACTCCATAGTCTCGCTGTTGTTTTAGTTCGGATGCATTGTTTTTCCCTTTTTTTTGGGACTGTTTGGTTTTGTTGCCTTTTAAATATATATGTTCAACAAAAATGTGTCAGCATAGCTGCTGGGTCCTGGGGGAGATCTTGACAATTCAACCCAGTTCCACGTGGCCAGGTTCCTCCTGGTCTAGCTGTTCTGTGAGGTCTCCTGTGAAATGATGTCCTCTATCAGCACTGAATGTCACTAAGCCCACACCATTATTGCAGACTGGGATCCCCAAAGACTCAGCAGAGGAAAAATAATTCAACATCTCCTTCCTGTCTCTCGTTTGCACTGAAAGATCTTTTTTTTCTGGGCTCTTCCTTTCTCGTACGTGTTGGGAGGACAGGGTGAGTGTTTTAATGCCATATGATGCAGTACATCTCTCTGTATCTAATCTCTGGAATAAGCAGAAGGTTTGTCAGAGGAACCCTTATCTTAAACGACCTGCCTGCTTTACAGAACACTTTACTTTAACAAAACTGAGCGCTTTTCATCGAGAATAACATTTGTTCGAGGAGATAATGTTTGATTCCTCAGCATGGCAGCAATACACTATCAATGGAGTTGCAGGAGATCTACCGGAATGAGGCCCGCACTGACGACAAGATAGTGTTGAGTGCACGCGCACACCACAGACCGCAGAGCTGACACCAGTAAGAGATAGCTGTCACGCGATATTGACCCGCTATCAGAATCGATGAAACCCCTGCCAGTGTTGTCACAGCAGCTGCTGGTTTTCGTGTCATCAACTTGGGCCCCCTGTCCCGAATGCCTCGGTACGAGAAGCTAGCTCGGTGGTTATAAATACCCCACCAGACAACGTTGACTCATGTGCGACCAGCTGCGCCTCATTCCAGCCCCATGCAGATTCCCAGCGTCGCTTGAAGTGTTTCTCATCTCAACTGTAAACATAACTGGGACGACGTTCCAACAGATATATTATCTTTCTGATTCAGCTGTTCTCAGAGGTAGGGCTGTAATTATAACCGCGGCACTGCTCCACCCATGGACCTGAGAACAGAGAGACCACAGTGTGGAGGGGGGGTGTCGGAGACGGGTCTACAAATCTGGACCACTGTCCTGAAGTCAAGGGTTCGGATGCGTAACTTGAGCATGGAGCTCTGTCTAACCTACACTGATACACATGGAGGGCCACATGGAGGCCCACATGGAGGCCCACATGGAGGGCCACATGGAGGCCCACATGGAGGGCCACATGGAGGCCCACATGGAGGCCCACATGGAGGGCCACATGGAGGGCCACATGGAGGCCCACATGGAGGCCCACATGGAGGGCCACATGGAGGCCCACATGGAGGCCCACATGGAGGCCCACATGGAGGGCCACATGGAGGCCCACATGGAGGGCCACATGGAGGCCCACATGGAGGCCCACATGGAGGGCCACATGGAGGGCCACATGGAGGCCCACATGGAGGCCCACATGGAGGGCCACATGGAGGCCCACATGGAGGCCCACACGGAGGCCCACATGGAGGCCCATACGGAGGCCCATACGGAGGCCCATACGGAGGCCCACACGGAGGCCCATACGGAGAGCCACACGGAGGCCCATACGGAGGCCCACACGGAGGCCCATACGGAGAGCCACACGGACGCCCACACGGAGGCCCATACGGAGGCCCATACTAAGAGCCACACGGAGGCCCATACGGAGGCCCACATGGAGGCCCATACGGAGGCCCACACGGAGGCCCATACGGAGAGCCACACGGAGGCCCATACGGAGGCCCACATGGAGGCCCATACGGAGGCCCACACGGAGGCCCATACGGAGAGCCACACGGAGGCCCATACGGAGGCCCACATGGAGGCCCATACGGAGGCCCACACGGAGGCCCATACGGAGAGCCACACGGACGCCCACATGGAGGGCCACACGGAGTGAAGTGCCTCAGCGTCTCTTGGACTCACAGTCGGAGCACGCCTTGTGGAACTGGAAATCCCAGCGCAGTTCTGCAATCTAGGGGGAGGCTTGTTAATAGGTCCATTCGAATCTGTGGGGTAATAGCCCGGATCATTTACAGGTGATTTTTATCATTCAGACCATTTGAAGTGCCCATCCCAATATGGACTGAAACGGGCCAATTCTTCATTTTAACCAGTATATGATGTTCCCTTGTAGACTGTGCATTTTTAATGGGAGTTAATGGAAGTCTAAGCCATCAAAAAACTCTAAGCACTTGCTCTGGTCAGGTGCCAAGGGGAGCTGGTGTCTAGTGTAACAGAGATATATGATTCTTGAAGTACACAGCTCGCTAGTCTTAATTAAGCACCATCATTCTAAATGGGGAATTGTACCAACGCGTTGGTGAGTGTACCACAACACGGTCTCCTTCTAACCCTATACATTTATGATTCTCAGGACGAGCGAGGGCGTATACAAAGCACTTAGCGGAATAATTAACGCCGGGCTAAATTGAGTTTGAAGAGCCTGTGGTTTACTGTGTCACTGGTGCACACTGGCAAGCCGTTGCTCTAGCTGAAGGATGGGGAGGGTCAGTGTGTAATGCCCATGCGATGAGTAGCACTGTTTTATGACTTCCATTTGGCCCAGAGAAAGCCCTGTTCCCACAGGTCCTCGCTAATGATACCTCTCTAATGCTAAACCGAGGAGGGCAACTGGGAGGAAAGGAGAAATTAAAGCCTAATAATTGATCATATTTCAGTGTAGTTTAAGGCAACAGCTCTGCATCATGTATGAGTAGTAAGGTAAATATGCAGGGCCTCCTTTAATCGAATACAATAAGCATTTTGTAATAAGATGGTCCGAGAACGTTGGCAGGCTCATGTGCGAAGGCTGCAAATGAAGTGTTGTTTTTGGGTCGTTACGAATTGAAAGCGTGTGCCATCACAAATTCATACTAATGAAATGTTCCGGAGCTGCGTTCCTTCCCGTCCCCCGTGCCATTCCTACACAGACGTGAACAACAGTCTCATCCAGACCCGTTAGCCAGCAGGCTCAGACACAACTGCCCGCAGCCCCAGTCTGCCCCAGACACATAATACACTGCAGTGAGATCTTTGCAGTCTGTCTGGAGAACACTGGCTCCTCTGACCCCAGGGCTGGCAGTGGCCTGGTTGGTTTGCCTGGCCGTGTTGTTTTATGGGCGCAGGACGGGCTTGTGTGTGAAGGGAAGGGGTTAATAGCTGACCGGCCGAGAGATGAGCTGGAGGAGTCATTAGAGTCGACCCCGCGGGTGTCAGGGTGCCTGGCTCCGGCGGTGTTGTGCTTCGGAAGCAGAATAATCACAGGAAGCGAGGGACTGGGCTAAATCATGCCAGTCTGGGGGAGAGGGAGGGCAGCGGACAGGAACTTGACCATTTGCCCGCGATGCGCGAGCTTCTGTTTCCTCCAGACGGCCCCGCCCATCAAGCTGTCCCTTATATCAAAGATGCTCTGTTTATGCTCGGAAATCAATCGATGCCAGTGTGCTAAGGCGTGCATGATCGATGGGGCTGCTGGAGACCTGGCCGCAGCTATGGCCTGGTGTCAGGGGTGGACCAATACAGAGGAAGGCTTGTTTGCCTGAAAACCAGCCTGGGTCATGGAACATGGTTGAGGGTTTTCTGGGATTAGCCGTAAATCAGGATGTGTAAACACGCAGGCAGGAGTTGAGCTCCCTACGATCTCCCTCCGTCACGCCGTGTTCACCGCGGTTAGGCTCAACTTGAACTTGGAAATCGTACGTTCAAGTGGGATGAAGAGATAAAAGCTAGGGTCTGTCCCGTATTTATAGCAGAGAACAGGAGTCAAAGTTGGAGAATCATGGCAGGGTAATAAATTGAGGCAGTAGTAAATGTGTTTGGAACTACTGGTCAGGAAGAACTGGTGTGATTTGTGGCGCAGGGAAACGTCATCCCATGCACACTGCAGCGCCGTTTCTCAGTGAGAAATGCAACTGACATTTTTATGAGTTTTCAAGGTCACTGGCTTCTTGTAAGACTCTGGTTGAGGCCAGCTAATAGTCAGATTAATATGAGCCATGGTGGATTTTTTTCATGTGGCTTCTATTGCCTCCGCTTCCAGAGGACTGCAGGAAAGAAGGCAGATAGGCGGACTAGATTATACAAAGATGTTTGGGTGTGTGTGTGCGAGTGTGTTTGTGTGTGTGTGAGTGTGTGTGTGTGTCTCCCAGTCTTACACAAATAAAGAGAGCTCAGCTCCAGCCACAGTCTGGACGTGCACTTTCATCTGGGTTCTTTTTCTTGCCTTCGGCGATGGGAGTGGATGACCTTTTACTGTCACCCACCAACATGACAAATTACACAGCCTGGATGATCGTGTTTTTTAGGAATGCAAGAGTTCAGCGCCTGGTCACCCTGCGAGCAGGGCAGGGGACCCCTACGATGGAGACAGATGTATTAATTGATACATAATAGTCATAGATATATGGACTGGGGCCTCTGCTTTTGGAGGACAGAAATATGATAGCCGGGGGAAGCCTTTGAGGGTTCCTTAGCCCTCCCTACAGGGATAGACCAGCACAGTCTAGACCTGCACAAAAGATCATCATTCACAGAGCCCGGACAAGGGCCAGGTTGATTTTCCACAGTGTTTACAGTTTGGCCTCGGTCTCTCCTTAAAAAAGGAAGACTAAATCTGGATGTGGGATAAGGATCTGTTATTACTCACTATTCCTGTACGGAGTGTGTGCGTGTGTGGAGGGGGAGGGAGGGAGGGCTGGACGGAGAGGGGGAGGGGGGGCTAAGAAGGTGTGTGTGACATGACCCGACTGGTGATCCGAGGGTGAACCACATGGTTGTGTGATGTCATCGCCGCCTTTAATTAGAGATCAGCTGTGGCAAATGCAGGCAGAGAGCTTTCCGCCGTGACCTCATCGGGCTGACCGTGTCTCGTCCATAGCCCTCATCCCTTCACCTAGCCTGCTCAGAAAAACATGAATGTGTTTATGGAACAGATTACCTTGAAGGCACAGCATTGTTCAGTGGACCAGGAAAGCACACCTAACTGTCCTCCCTCCAGTGACCAGGACTTGGGTCGCTGGCACATTAAACGTGGTGTTTAATGGCATGACCCTGGTGGTGGAACAGCCACAGTGAGGGCTGTCGTTAAATTCATAACCAGGTTTGTTGTGTTTCGAGTGAACCTTACCGCATGATATGGGTCATTAGATACTCCTCAATAGTTCTGGGAGAATGCTGCTTTTTGCTGAAGGGTCAGTGAAATATGTTTAGGCCATAAAAGAGAATATTATGGGGTAGGTTTCCAGTCCTCTTGCAAGTTTTATTTCCTGAAAGTCTTATTTCTTGTAATTTTTTTAAACAATAGCCAGTGAACTGAGACAGTGAAATTGAATTTTGTCTCCATAACTCATTCACACATCTGAAGAACCAGTCACGGTGAGAAAAAGATGATTTCATTCCAAAGGCTGTGAAGCCCTCATAAATGGTATTAACAGCCTTTCATTCAAGCAGAAATTTCTGTTTACTACGATTCTCAACTCAACTCAACTCTACAGTGTGTCGCAACTCAAGTCTACAGTGCAGTTTTTCAAGAATGAATTACGTACAAACACAGAACTATCTTCGCGGTTGCAAAGATGGCTTTTGGTTCTTTTCCTGCCATCTCTGAAACTCCGGAATATTCCCCCTACAGCAGTATGTTTTCAGTCATTAAAGCGCAAAAGTTATAAATGGAACGTCATAAAAAGCAAGCCGCTAAAGTGAGTAACAATGTAATGTTGAGTTTGAGCTTGCACATCTGTTTTCCGTTTTCACCAGTGAACTGGGAAGACTTGGTCCTCAGCTCAGTTGTATGAAGAAACAAATGTTTGGCTAATAAAACCACTCATGCAGGCGAAAGGGCTCAACCACAGTGTGGCAATATCACTGAAGGCTACCGAGATTCATGGCTAGTCCTCCAATAAAATAAACAGCCAATAAAACATCAACTAGGGGCTCCCCTGACAGCACTACACCATCATTATAGTTTCAACAGGCTTTCATTGAAAACTTGAATACATATTCGACTGTTTCCCATTACCTGTGAGGGAACCGCATGGGTCCAGACCACAGCTTTGATGGCGTCCTCGATATCGCCTGGCTCCGAGCTCCGAGCCCTCCGCGCTGCGTGGAGGCCGGCCGAGCTGGAGCATCTTGCGGTGCGATCTGGGGCCGATTTGCACTCGCTGTTGTTTACGGAAACTCTGACTTCCACCTAATCGCTCTGCCTTGACATCAGAAGCCTGGGAGCAGAGAAGCCAGCCAGGCCCCCCCACCCCCCCCCCCCCAACCCCCCCAGGAAGACCAGGGGCCGAACACACCACACAGCCTGGGAGATCCACTTCTCCCCTCCCCCCGAGCTGGTAATGACTCGGGGGGTGACAGGGGATTACAAAAGTTGAAGTGAGATTGTGGCTCTCCTTGTGTTCTTTAGGTTTTCAAAGGACCAAAAGAGAGATTTAGCCCGGGTTAATCCCATTGGCCTTTTGTTGTTTGTACAAGCACTTAACCCATGTATACACAGGGATTTTCTAGGGATTAGGAGGCCTTTAATAGGGGATTATCTAGATCCTCATGTAGTTTGTCTGTCAAGTTCTCTTTCAAAACCGAATGGTCATCTCACTTAGGAAACCTATTTACACAAGGCTTAATTTTGACGTGTGTACATTGACATTAAAATTGTTCAGTTAACTAAAGTAACCCCGGTGAAACGCACCGGACAAGAGTGCTTCAGTCATATTCAGAGACTGGGTGGAGGACCAGGGTTCGGATTACGGGGGGGCTTGGGGGGGTTTGACCCCCCCTAATTAAGACTTGGACCCCCCCAAACGAGGTAAAAACAACAGGTCGGGGGGGTCGATACATTTATCTATTGTTCTTACCTGTTATCGTAAATATTACTTTACGCCCTGGAGAAGAAGTATTGTATAATTCGCACTCTGTGGAGGAGCACAAAGTGGTTGTGCTTCAAAAGGCTGTTCCCTGCTGAGAATGTTGCTTTTGAGTCCATGATTACCAGCTGATGACAGCTTTCCAGATTCCGTCAGGCAGTGTGGTCTAACTGCTGCCTGTTCCCTGGCTGTCATTCTGCTGACGTTCAGAACTGATGCCAGACTCCCCCTACAGGACGCCAGCGGTACTGCGCCCCGGGAGCCTGACGAGGGCTCTGTTGATGGAGCCTTTCCAGCAGCAAGCCTCGCTGTGGGACTCTCTGATGCATGCCAAATTTGATGCCTTTAAGCTTGTGTTATAAAACACTCACATCCTAGAACGCTTGAATGTAGGTCACTGGAAGGATTTCCATTTGAGTAACAACTGTAAATAAAAATAAAAAACGATTATGAAGTGTCAGTGATAATGTCTTGTCAGAACAAACAAAGTAAACAAACTAACTAAAAGTAAAGTCAAATGTTATTATGTGTATTGCGTAGATAAATAGCTGGATGAATTCAAAGTGTATTGAAATCTCTAGTGCTAGATTGGTTCTTCATCCAATAACATTATTTGAAAATAGTTTTCAGCATTCTTTCTTTTCACAGTCAAGATAACGAGCCAAGGAGGGTGTATTCAGAGGTCATCAATGATCACCCATCTCCTCAGAATGCTCCCTTGCCCCTCTCCCCCCGCCCCTGCCCCTGGGCAGAGTGAGCTGTTAGACCTCTGGCTGTCCCCTGGTCACCCCACACAGCAGCTCAGCTGTGTCTGTCCGGATTGGAGGTGTGTTCAGAGGAACAGGTTTACCTCATCTCTGTATTTGGGTGGTTTCGGTTCCTCTTAAGAGGAACACACATTTACATTTACATTTACATTTAGTCATGGACACAACGTCATTGGCAGAGCCAGGAATCGAACCGGTAACCTTCAGATTACTAGCCCGACTCCCTAACCGCTCAGCCACCCGACTCCCATAACTCAACCCACACATAACTCAATTTGTTAGCACCCTCCAGGACGGGCCTCCACTCGGCAAGCGCTGGTCGTGGAATTTGAGCCAGGGCCGTGATGAAGAGCAGAGGGGGGGGTGGGGGGGGGCTGAGGGGGGGAGAGGTCGCAAAGATAAGTGGAAGAATGCAGAGGGAGGGTTGAGAGGGGAGCCATAGGCAATGGAGGTAGATGGAGGGGGAGGGGGGGGGGCGACCACTTAGACCTCTTAGACCTCTCCTGTACAGGCCCTGATACCAGGACGGAGCTTCATCAGGAACAACACCTCCAATGACTCCCTGTGACTACAGACAGCAGCACTGAGGGGTTTGCTGCACGGATGACTTTGATCAGTCCAGTGAAGAACAGTTGATAGGGGCTTGATACCACAGCTGGATCAGACTTGATGTCTCCTGGATTTGGCCACATGCCTGGTGTTTAACTGAGTCTGCCAGGACATGTGGATATGTAACCAAGGACATCAAGCCAGAGATGTTTATCAAAACTGAGTACAGTAAAGAAGACAGGAATATTATCTCTTTCTCTTCCTCTCTCTCCCCCCCTTCTCTCACTCCCCCTCCTCTCTCTCTCTCTCTCTCTCTCTCTCTCTCTCTGTCTTTCTCTCTCTCTCTCTCTCTTTGTCTCTCTCTCTCATTTTCAGTGCCAATGTAAACACGGCGCTCTCAATCACAGGATCTCTCAGAGGAAGCAGGGGCACGTCCCTGGCAGAGGGCTGGTAGCTCTGCCACAGCCACAGAAACATTCTGTCGTTGCAGGGCTATCAGAGGGCTCGCATCCATCAGGGCAGGAGCCCAGAGTGTCTCGCACTTGACATAAATATTTGCCTGACGGCTTGACGTGGAAGATCCTATCATAACTCGCTCACAGTCATCACAACGCATTACAGACGGTTCTCAAAGTGACCACCAAGACAGAGGGAGGCTAAGTAGAGGATAATCGCTGACTCTTAGCCAAACAGCAGCCAGGGCTACTGACACACAGGATCATTCTGTCATCGAGTTTTTAAACAAAATGTCATCTCAGCTATTAGGGTGTCATTTTTAGCTGCTGTGTCACGGCCCTCGCAGGCCCTGTGACTGATAGTTCTCCGGCTGAAGGCATTTCGGTAGTCAGGTGCAAAAGCTTTTTCCCACATATCTCACCCTTCGCCTGAACGCAAGCCCTCATCAGTCTCAGTCGTGTCTTGTGTAACTGTATGAGGAAGAGGCTGTCTGTTATTTTTGTGTATGAAAGTGTCTGTGAGGTGGCGTTGTTTTCCCTCCGACAGGCCCATTCATTTCAGACTGCCGTCCATCAACGCGCCCTGTATCTGAGAGGAAACCCACCTTTCATCGAGGGCCTCGCTGGCTCAGGGGGGTGGTTTCTGTCCCAATGAACATTTCCTTCATCTCGCACAAATAAAACGCATTGCAACTATATATCGCAGAACTGCCTTTTGTCAGCTCTGTTGTCCTGTTTAACCAATCCCTTTCATTCTCCATGACTGCTACAGATAGCCTTGGCTGGGGTTCAGTTTAGCTTGCCAAAGAGATTAACCTCTTGTGCTCTTAAACATAAATCTAGTGTTAAATACAAGTCACTGGACAAGTAAACGATTTAGTATCGGAGCTTAGATAGTATACAGTGTTGCTCCATCAGATACTGTACACAACTCCGGCTGAATGACGCCACGAAGCATGAGAATGTGAGCGTGTCTTAATCGACCTCAGCGTGTTGACATGTGAACAGCTCTAATGGCGAGGTTCGAAAGGATAGTTCTCTTTGCCGTCTCATGTTTCGAAAAATACCACATAAGAGGCATGGCGGTGAGTATGCAGACACTGGAGATAAGGTGCTCCTTTTACTGTGAACATGAATATAAGCTCCTTATTGATCTCCACGTGGTGGGTGGAGATGACCCAGATTGTGATGGCGAGGGCCACTCATCCTGTGAGGCTTTCAAGAAAGGCGTCATTGTCGACTCACAACAATGGGCCTGAATGATTAAATATGACAGTTGGGACACACTCATGGTTATTGATTGGTCTTGTTAGCGGCCCTGAAGGAGCCGTGAGTCTGGTTCTCCTCTGTGACATAATGCAAGACAAACCCAGTGCTGCAGCGTTCTGGGCACATTCAAGCATAAATATTAGAGAAGTACATCCATGCAAACTTTCTTGACAAGCGCATCCATAAACTACAGACGGCTTGAGTGTCTTATTGCAGTACAAAGAAACATTGTACAAGACAGGTTTGTGCTGCTTCTGACGTATTACAGCCATCCTCGGTCATACTATATAGTTCTAGTTTTGAGGACTTCACTAAATCTTCCTGTTCCCACTTGAAAAAAAAGTTTTGGAACTGTGCACTTCAGACTGTCAAAGGTTGGATGGTATTTCTGAGGTATCCATTCACGGCTAGTGAAGTTGTTGAAAAGGATGGACTGAATAACTGTACTCGTGTGTCAATGTTTACCCCATTAGTGACAGCTTGGTGGCAGAAGGCCACTTCATATTTTCCGCGCAGCTCTCGCTGTCCCCCACACCCCCCGGTTCAAAAGTTCAGCCACTTCCTCGAGGGCCTCATCACATTCTCACCACATCTTGCTTTTCAAAGCTTCATAGAGAGACTGGGCCTGTCAAGGGAGATACCACGAACCAGGATGAGTGAAGACAGGCCAGAGAGAGCTCCTGCTCCGGGCGGGCCGGGAGAAATCCCTCCTGGCTGGAGGGGAGGGTGGGGAGGCTGGAGGGGAGGCTGGGGGGCGGGGGGTCTGGGAGACAGAGATAATATTAAAGGCTGTGGAGGTCGTCCAGGGCCCCACAGCCTCCCGGGGAGGCCAGGAATTGATTGCTCAGGAAACTGATGAAGCTCAGGCACAATTAGATTGTGAGGCAGTGCTGTGAGGCAGTGCTGTGAGGCAGTGCTGTGAGGTGCGAGGGAGCGCAGGGCCGCCTGCCCTCCCCGCTGATGGATGGCAAAATCATAACTGCGCCGTATTAACTACACGAGTTCATCGCTGGGTTAAGGAGGGCCAACGATCGCCGCTCTCATTCGATTCCGATAAGACCCGTGACGTAAAATGATTGTTTTCGTCGGGGTGGGGGACAGTAATCTGGCAGGCAGGTTCGGTGGTCGCTTTTTCGGTGGTTCATTCAAGCTGTCAAGCGTACAGTGGAGTTTGCGTGCTGGAAGGGGGAACAGGGCAGCGGGTCAGGACTTGGCAGTGGGACTTGAACCTAAGCTCTGTGACTGTTCTCACCCCCCCCCCCCCACACACACACCCCTGCCCTACGACAACATAACCGGACCCTGTTCAAACACAATCAGTCACAGTCATCTTCAGGGGCGCGGAGGACTTCGTCATGTTCCAATCCCGCGTCCTCGTATCTCGAGCACTCCATCGATGTCACGTCTGCGGAGGGGGGAGGGGAGCCTCTGTACATCGTGCCACAGAGGACCGTGGTGAACACACGCACCGCACACAGCTCTCCAGCGGGCTGCGAGGCAGCCATGTTTTTTTTATCACGCACGATACGAACACTCACCAGAAGGAGTGATGGTGTTAAAGGGCAGTCGCTCCCCCCTGTTCAGATAAGGATTATTTAAGCCAAATAGCCAAACGGTGAATGTTTTACTTCCGACGGAGACCCGCTCAACGTGTGGTCGCCAAACCATTTTCCTTCTTGTTCAAAGCACTTTGAGCTGCAATTCTTGTATGAAAAGTGCTATATAAATAAAGTCTTACTTACTATATAAATAAAGTCTTACTAAGTGTGTAATCCTGCTGGTCATTTGTTAGATGGCTTCGTCTCCCATGTGGAGAGAAGCTCTTTGTTGGAGCGTGGGAGGGGGGGGGGGGGGAATGCGAGGAGGTGAAACCCGTAGTAGCATATCTGGGCTTGGGGATTCACTCTCATTTATCTCCATTTCTCACACACGGCGTCTAGTAATAAAGACTCAAGTGAAAACGGTGTTTATCATTGGAATGACAACATCTCCCAGATGCTGCTGAGGAAATCTGGAAAATAGATAACGCATTAAAATAACAACTCCTTACTCTGAGGGAGAATCCAATTAGGAGAGCTTTACATCATGATAATCAAGCGGAGGTAGGCTCATTCGTTTGAGCCTGTGGATTACAGAGTGTAGGGGAGGTCTGGTCCGGGGGAGAAGGGTTAGCGGCACTTAGCCTCTGTGCATAGATCAGCAGCGGCCTGCAGTGGGAAACCTTCCCCCTAGTGGTTTAGACTTGCAACAGTAAGCAGAACCGGTGGAATCCACGTCATGGAGAATGCTGCATGTGGTCCTAAGGCTTCGGCGCTTCTGCTTGTTCTAGATTTTCTAGTTTGCAACAGAAGCAACAGTAATTATGGTGTCCGTTGTAACAGCAGTTTCTGTCGAAACTTTATAAGTAACAGAGCGCAGTATGCACACAGACTGTTGCTGTGGTGAAGAACAGTTTTACAGGGGTGACTTGAAATTGCCTGCCTGCCTTATTCCCTGTCTGTGTGTGTGTGTGTGTGTGTGTGTGAGTGTGTGTGTGTCTATGTGTCTGCCTGCTTGCGATCGCGTGTGTGTGTACGTGCGTGTGTGTCTCCATGTGTGTGTTTATTTGTGTGCATGTGTGTGCACTTAGGTGTGTGTGTTTGCGTGTGTGCCTGAGGGTGTGAGTGCCTGTGTGAGAGCTTAATGAAGTGTGTGTGCACGCATGTGTGTGTGTGTGTGTGTGAGTGTGTGTGCTGGGTTGTTGTGTGGCGGTGTTGGAGCACCATGGGGCCTGTCTGTTCTGGTGTGTGTGTGTGTGTGTGTGTGAGTGTGTGTGCTGGGCTCGTGTGCTGGGCTGTTGTGTAGCGGTGTTGGAGCACCATGGGGCCTGTCTGTTCTGGTGCGCTGCGCCAGGTTCCGGTCGCTCAGTGATTCGCTGGGCCTCCAGGGGGGACAGACCCATGACTGGGCCAGGAGGCGCTGAGCCAGTCCCTCCACAGACCCCCCCCCCCCCCCCCGTGCCCTTCTGCCAGCCCTGTCTCCCCTGCTCCCCCGCAACACAGCAACCCTCACAGTGACAAGCCCCCATGTTCTCCTCTTCATCCGGCGTCAGATCCCGTTCAGGGCTGGAGACAGCAGAACAGGTGCTCGCGTCGCCACAAGGGCAACATGGACGCCTCCTCGCTCCTTCCTCAGCAAAGCTCTGTGCTGACATTACATTTTACCACCCACTGGTACATGCTATGTTTGGATCAGTCTCTTAACATTTACTCCATGCAGTGATTAATAGGTACTCTGGCTATGCAATGACTATATGCATGCTGTATATAACAATGAAGAAAAGTTTGATATGTTAAAGTAGCAAAAGCATGCGTGGAAGATTATGTTTTAGACATTAAGCAGAACTGTATTTGGAAATAATTGAATGATTCAATGTAATTATGTAAAATATACAGTCAGATGAAGTGCACGCTTAGACAAGCAATATTAAAAGATAATCAGTCCCAGATACAGCACACAGAGAGAAGTGTGCTACAGTATACAGTTTAAATTAGATTTGACTTGCGAAAGAGGGATTCTATTCTGTCTCATATGAGCTGTGGTGTCTGTCCCTTCTGTGCTGTGGGCAGATCTGGGCATTGTTTGTGGTGAGTATGAATGCTGACCTCTGACCTCTGTGATGGCCCCTCCAACTCCTGCCAGGTCACTGAAGGGTCAGCCAGTCCCAGAGCCTCTGGAGATGATGTATTAGCAGAGGCTCCTCCCCCCTGGCCCAGACGCTGACACACACACGCACACACACACACACACATGCTCACACACACACACGGACACACACACACACACTCACACATGTTCAAGGACACACACTCATGCAGACACACAGTCACACACACACACACACACACATCCTCACAGATCAGTACAGTTCTATAATTTGCATGTGGCTAAGAACAGCTAGCAGGTCTGTATCTTGGCCTTTTCCTGACTTGGACATTGTGTTCTGCTACGCTTACTCAGTCTAGATCAATTCTGCCAGTCAATACTGAACGTCCTGGGCTTGAACAAATCCAATACTAATAGAGATGCATTTAGAGAAGGACACATGCCTAGGGTGGAAAAGCTCCCTAATCTGTGGACTTTCACTTTAGAATTCATTCATTTAATTATTTTATTCATTGCGCAAACGCATTGCAAAGCGACATAGAAAACAGAAAATCCAGAATTAGAAGTGTTTAGTTCTAACAGTATTTCGGTGGTCAGAGCCAAGAAAAGGTCTGTATTTACCAGGCACAGTACGAAGTATCCAGCTATCCACAAATGATGGCATTCATTCATTCGGACTGAGCAAATATGGGTTTCAAGAAGTGTTATGTGCAGGAAAGGAGCGAGGCGGTCTGCTTAAAGGAAGACTGTTGTAGTTGTTGTAGGTTTGGAGAGATTAGACGGGAGTGTCATTCCACCGTGGAGATGATAATCATGGCCGCCTGAGATGAGTGTTGACATCATTACTCATGTGTTGTGCCGCTCGCATCAATCTTCTCAGTCTCAGTCAGACACTCCTGAGGTGAATGAATTCTTCACTCGGTGGTTCAGAGCGAGGTCACTGAGATGCACGGCTCCACGTCTGAGCGCCGCGCGGCAGGTGAGCCAGAGGACTCACACAACTCATTTTTCTCTCGCTTGTTTTTTTGTTTATTTATTTATTTGTATTTTATTCGATGTATCACATTACTTAGCGCCTCCTGCTCACATTCCTGCACTTGTGGGACTGAGACACTGCATCACTGTGGCTTCAAAACGACGTTCGACCGAGATCTACGACGTCATCAAACACCTTGATTAATGAGGATAAACAAACAAATAAACGACTGAAATCACTGTGGACTCCTGCCCAAATGTGCCCCTGAAACCTCAAATGATACCCGGTGCAGCTTTTAAAAATGTCTATTTTTGGGGGTCTAGACTGATGCATGTTTGGAAATGATGTTCCTGACATCTCTTTATTAACACTCAGGTGACGCCAGCCGATGTCTCTCCCCTCTCGGGTCCGCGCTCTCGACTGACAGGTGGAGCGAAGGTGGAAGAGAAGCGCGGTTTACCCTCCTCGTGGGCTAAAGCGCGCGCTGTCATCTTTACAAAGCGTGTGTGGTGGGTGCGAAGAGGGATCATTAGTCGTGTGGCAGGGGAGGCAGAGCTGTTGTCAGCTACCTGCTATTTGCTTCCGCTCATTACTGTATGCTGGCTGGCGCTGGTAGGAGTGTCAACATCATTAACATGGCTGTCATTAGCGCTGTCCCGCTCCGCATGCAGGCTTAGTCCTGCGGAGACTAATGAAGCTCTTCTTGCCACCGTCTCCTCCGCCACCAGCTACTGTAAACCCGCCGTGCGTACGGCGTGCGCCTGACAGAGAACACACTACCTGGCTTGGGCATGGTTGAGCCTACCCAGCCAATGGGGATGGCCTCTGGTAGTAGTAAACTGAAGCCGAGCGTAAAACAAGAGCTCATGCGCGGTGAGGAAAACGTGAAGGACGGTTTCCTAGTCTTCCAGTCGGTCTGGTTAGCTGCGGACGACGTTGAAGGTGCCAGCAGCGACTGAAACAGTAACGTCACAAGATGCCCCCCCCCCACCCCCCCCCCGGTGACAGAGCTGTTCCCCTCAGAGGTCCATCCCATCGCTTGGCACCCCGAGAGGGATTAACACAAACACGCTCTCTCACACCTTGTCGTCTTTCCAACCTGGCTGGATGTTATTGTAGCCAACTTCAAGGCTCTGTGCAGCAGCTGGGATCACTTAGAGCCGTCTGGCCGGGGCCTGGATCTGCGTGGCCTTTCAGTGCCCCCGGCTACAGTTTCCCCGTCGGCCTTTACGACACGGATAAGACTCCTCGGCCCGCGTTCCACCCTCCGTCTTTGCCTCTGCCCCGGCCTCCCTGACCTCCTCGCAGACGGCCCGAACGGCAGGACAACCCGGGGCGCTTTCGTCGCAGAAGCGCCGTGTCCACGTCCTGGACGGGGCTGTTTCTGAAGGCCACAGACAACCGCGCCGGGGCCGGGGGCCTGGGTTTGGGGCCGGGCTCTTTCTGCAGGCGTCCTGTCCAATGGCAGAGCTGGGGGGGGCGCTTCGGCACGGCCCTGATTTACGGCTCATCATTAAGTCAGCGCATTCCTTCCCCCCGTGGCCCAGGTGGTGGAGGGGCCACAGCCCAGGACCAGACCCAGACCCAGAGGAGCAGGAAGCCTCTCTGGATCACATCAGAGCAGGCCGGGAGAGAGAGAGAGAGAGAGAGAGAGAGAGAGAGAGAGAGAGAGAGAGAGAGAGAGAGAGAGAGAGAGAGAGAGAGAGAGAGAGAGAGAGAGAGAGAGAGAGAGAGAGAGAGAGAGATGAATAGGGGTAGGGAGAAAGACAGAGAAGGGGAAGGGGGGAGGGGAAAGGAGACAGAGAGCGATCGAGATAGTAAGGAGGGAGAGAGACTGTGAGCGGAAAGAGAGAGAGAAACAGTGGGGGAGAGACAGAAAGGGGAGGGAGAGAGAAGGGTCGAGGGGGAGAGACGACGAGAAAATGAGGGGGGGAGAGAGAGATGGAGAAATAGTGAGAGGAGAGAGAGAGGGAGAGAGAGGGAGAGAGAGGGAGAGACAGGGAGAGACAGGGAGAGGGAGAGACAGGGAGAGACAGGGAGAGGGAGAGCGAGAGAGAGGGAGAGAGACAGAGGGAGAGAGAGAGGGAGAGAGAGGAGGGGGGCAGAGACAGAGGGCAGCAGCTGCAGACCAGGGCATCCGGCACCACGGCACGGCCATGCTGGCCCAGCATCCCCACCCTGGCAGGAAGCACTTAATACAGACCATCTCAACACCCTCCGCGCTCATGAAGGATATGTGCGGTCTTATTTATAGGACCAAAATCCTGTTTCCATCCCACTTCAACTGTATGACGATCAAGGCAGAGATAGAGGTGCAAGGGAACCGAAGAAGGCACACTGACCTTGTCAGATGTTCTACATAAGCACCATCTATTACTACAAGGCTGCCATAGATCATTTCAAGATAAAAGATGTGATTCCTTATTGAAAATCAATCATAATGATGCGATGGTAAAAACATAGATACGTATGAAGAGAGACAACAGCTTGTTCTCATGACAATGACACAAGGCTGCGTCGCAGTAGCTCCATCAGTTGACGGGATGTTTTCCTTCACGTGTAAATCATACATTTACAACCTTAAAGTCTGACATTCTTTGAAACTTCTTAACTTTGTGTTTTGTGTGTTTGTTTGTTTCCCTCTCCTAATGACTCCACGTTCATTGAATTATCCTCCTCATTGCAATGAGGAGCCAATGACTCTGGAGAGATTACTGGACCTGTTTTGCCCCCTAGTGGTAGTTTGAGCTACCTCCTCCTGTGGAGGAATGGTCATGTTTTACTCAGTCTCTGCTTGTGTGCCCCACCAAAGCAGCCAGTGACAGAATACACACCACATAAACTATGCACTAAAACCTATATTTAACTCTTTAAAAAGATAATTCGTCATTGTAAAGGATATTAAATTGGCAGCTCTGTAATTTTCAGGGGACTGACAGTAAAAAGAAATGAGTTGTTGGAGTTTTTAGCACTTAATGAAACTTTACAAGCGCACTTTTATGTTTACAAGGCTACAAAACTCTTGGCTGTCGATGCTCAGCTTCTTTTCAGCCATGACCACGAAACATATCTGACTGTAACATACTGTATGTCAGACTCAATCCCCTTAGGAACAACTGTTCTGTTATGTGTAAGGCGATTTATGTGAGGGAGACGTATAACTCAAATTATTTTTATGGATGCGTTATGTGTTTGGTATGGTATGGTATGCTTCTCGAGAATCGTAAATATCACTGAATGTGTCTTTCAATAAAATCCAAACGCAGTGATTTTTCCCATCCATATATGTGTTGTGTTCGTCATGGTTGGATTCACGAGCAGCAGCGAACGAGATGAGAAAGATGGCCGTCGCACACGACCACTTCCTGTCTGGCAGAACCTCCAGCCCACTTCCTTTCCACGGGTCTCACCTTCCTCCAGAAACACGCCTTATCAGACCGCTGGTTAGTGTTTCTGTTTGGAGAAGCCTCTCTTCACCTCCACCAACCGGTGACCGTTTGCTGGGTCACCCTCGGAAGTCTTGCCCACGCTCCCAGCTCTGGCTTCGCTCTCTGGCACTGCATTGGTCCGCTGACACCCTGTCCTCCTGACCAGGACCACCACAGGATCACTGAGAGGACAGCAGACCATGTGTTCGTGCTGCTGTAGAACATACTATCCCATATTACACTGTCTTAAATCAAGTGTGATCTCCGTTATTCCGAATTTTGAATCTGGAATTTGACAGGAATGTATAACAACATAAAGGTTACATGAACAGTATATATTTACATAGCAAGTGTTCAACACGTAGATAAAAGACAGATTTCCCTTCATTATTATAATATATTATTATACTTCAAGTTTTTCATTATTCAATAACAACAATATTTAATTTCTTAAAAACATTTTTTTATCATATGTTAAAATTAACAACGTCATCTCAAATTAGTTTTAGGTTTAAATTGTGTCGGATTTCATGCTCAGCTTTGAAGAATGATTCACAATGCGATTGCTGTCTGTGACATTTATGATATGTGCAGAGATGAGAAACATGATAACCTAACTATTTCACGGGTATGCAAACAACGGCAATTAAAGTTGGAGTCCGGCCGCGGACACAGGTGACACGTTCTCAAGTCCCGCACGTCTGTCGGACACAGTAAGCCCACGTACTTCACTGAAAGTAAAGTTGCTACCAGACAGGAAGACAATCTCGTATTTGTCACTGTAAGTGAATGGACCCCTGTGCCTGGAGTACTGTCTCTTAACCTTTTCTTAATTCATCTTGTCCTGTTATGAATGGCTTGGAAGAATGGCTTCCTCTCATAAGTAGCTCTCAGTCTACCAACAGCACTGACAGGCTGCCGTGCAGGGAGAGAGAAGAGAGAGACAAGAGAGAGAGAGACAGAGAGAGAGAGAGAGAGAGAGAGAGAGAGAGAAGAGAGAATGAGAAAGAGAGAGAGATGAGAGAGAGAGAGAGAGAATGAGAGAGAGAGAGAGAGAGAGAGAGAGAGAGAGAGAGAGAGAGAGAGAGAGAGAGAGAGAGAGAGAGAAAGATAGAGAGGGAGAGAGGAGAGAAGAGAGAGAGAGAGAGAGAGAGGGAGAGAGAGAGAGAGAGAGAGAGAGAGAGAGAGAGAGAGAGAGAGAGAGAGAGAGAGAGAGAGAGAGAGAGAGAGAGAGAGAGACAGAAACAGTGTTTCAGTGTTTGTTGAATCATCCTGTGAAAACTGCTCGTGGGGCCGAGCAGCTGTTTCCTCCAGCGCCCCACGCGTCTCTTCTTTGAAGCCTGACAGAAATATGGCGTCGGAAAACGAATCGAACATCGCTGCCTCATGTGCTGCTTCCTGTTGTCAGTGTGCAATCAGGCGCCGGTTCAAATGGGAGGTTAATCAAATCTAAGTTATGGTAACTTTCATTACGAGCCAGATTTATGGCAACCACCTTTCAGCCACGCAACCGCGCCCGGGGCTTTCATTTGAATCCGATTTGAACACAAGGCCGATAATGATGTGAATGGATTGTTATCTGTTCAGTAGCAACCGTACTGGAGAGTCTTTACCCAGGTGTGGACAGGCATATAGGCTCCTGTTGACAAGGGGTCAGATGGCTGAGTGGTTAGGGAGTCGGGCTATTAATCAGAAGGTTGTTGGTTCGATTCCTGCCGTGCCAAATGACGTTGTGTCCTTGGGCAAGGCACTTCACCCTACTTGCCTCGGGGAGAATGTCTCTGTACTTACTGTAAGTCTCTCTGGATAAGAGCGTCTGCTAAATGACTAAATGTAAGACCATTGTCCAACCCCTTACTGTAAGGAGAGCACTGGATCTCCCCGACACAGCTCAGACACATACTGCAGCTTGTGGGTATGACGATCGCTGAAGTCCAGCTGTGAGAGAATTCACACGGAGGACGCAGTGCGGTTTCCCTCTCGCAAGCGTTGAGAGCCAAATCCCAGGGTTAGGGTTAGCGGGCTTTGTGCTCGGCGCTAGCGAGTGTTAGCATACCTCCCACCGGACAGGGGCCCTTCCACTTGTGTGCACAGGCCATCATCACTCGTGTTCAACAACCTGACACATAGTTCGGTGGGATTGTCACCACAAGAAGGAAGTTGTAAACCGGAGAGAGGCTCCCAATGCAAGCAGGGCCTTTTCATTAGGGATAATCTCGCCTTGAAATCAGGAGGGTATCTACAAGCAGGGGACAGAGAGACAAAGAACGTCTGCCTAGACACTCCATAAAACACCGGCAATATCACTAAAAACTCACAACGGCCCTTCAATCTAAGATATTTTGGATCGCCATGTGATCATGTCAGCTTCTCAATGACGTTCTCTGCGTATGAATTTCAAGTCACACAAGGGAGATTTGCGCACGTGGGTTCAGGACTTGTTTATGTCCTGTTTATGCCCGCTACTTCCTGGACACTTTGGTAACCTCAACCCGTCATTAAGCGCTATTACGTACTCCAGCCCTCACACCATCACAGCTGGCCAGGAGCTCCAACAGCGCCTCATTTGCCAAGCGCTTTATTGCAGTCATATAGTCGGAGTTGTAAATGCCTGTCTGGACTGTGCATTGTTCCCGGTTAGGGAGAAAGAGCTTCATTCTCACCAGTGGTCCAGACTCACTGCCAACATCAACAACAGGCTCACCCCTACAGTCACAGCATTCAGATCCAAACTGGGAAGCATTGAATTCGAGAGCCAGTCGTTTGTGTTTATGCCTGCATGTTAATGAATCATAGCGCAGGATTTTTTGGTGGAAACATTGTTTTTTTTTTCTGGATTCAAAAATAGGGCATAGCGCATGAAAGGGATTGATTGCTGGTGTGTGATTTGACGGTTTTTCACTGGGTGAGTGCGGCGATTGGCGGTTCCGTAACGCCTACAGACAGGTTTGTCATGAGAGGCAATGGCCCACCAGGGCCCCACCAGGGCCCCACCAGGGGGCCAGCCCCTAATATCACCCCCTACACTGATGGATGGCCTCGGGTCCGGCCATTTGGGCGGTGTCACAGACACGTTTTCCATTAGCTGTCATATGTCCCGTGTCACACGCGTGTGCTGTAACAGAGCGCAGGCACGGCTGACCTTGCCAGTAATGGCGTTGAACCACTGAAAAATATATTTTTTAAACTATGTGGGAGTCACGAGTAACGACACCCTGCTCGCGTCATGGGGGGTGGGGGGAACGCTTCTCATGAAGACCCACACATTGTTTTTTGGCTGAAAACATGAAACGGTTCCCATATCAAATTCGTTTTTGGCTCAAGTGTGTTCATTCTCACTCATTTGGCGTAGCCAAGGCGTCCCAGAAGGCCTTCACTGCAGCAGCACCTCAGGGCTCGCAAGGCGGTTCCAGTCATTGTTCAATTGTTCTGCCCCTGCTTCTTTCAGCGAATATGTTTGGTAGAGGCTCAAGTGTGAACTACAGTGCATGGCAGGAAGGAAGAGGGACAGGGTGGGGGTTGGGAGCGCACGCCATAAAACCTGGCAACCGCCCTCCTGCATTGTTCACCATTCCAGCACAGTCTCATTGGATTCCTCCTGCACTCTGCGTATCCTGCCGTTTCACCGGCAGTAAAGGTCTTTGTCAACCGTCAGACACAACATGTATCCTGACCAGACGGGCACTTTGCCTTTGTGTTTACCTTGAAGGTCCTCGGAGAGCGTGACATCTAAAGAATTAGAAGCAATGGGTGTTTTAATGCCATGCTAAAAACAAACGGCCCGTTGGTCTATGCGCAGGGGAAAACACTATCAAACTAGGGCAATCAGGGACAAGAATGACCCTGCAGACTGTAGACTCAGAGCACTCAACGTATAACCCACTTGCCTTGCACGCAAACACATAGGTTAGCCTACCCAAATCTCTTGTTGTAGCACCACCACGTGGACAGATGTTACTGTTATCTTTGGAAGCAACATTGTCCTGTTTCGTGGTTTTCATCGTGGCAATGGAGGATCTATGATCCGTGAAAACAAAGAATGAGCATTTGAAAAAAACACATTGGATTATATAAATTGTATCCAGCCGATTGTTACTCAAGGTCGGTAGATCTCAACCGTATTTTAAAGTGCGCTTAACAAGAGGGAATCTAATTGTGTTGCCACCATGAACTTAAAAGGAATATCCAGCATTCAACTATTGGCTGTTTTAATAAAGGTTAGATCACTTTATCTCAATTCACTCTCTCCTCCCAGTAGGCTAATTCACGATTTCAACTCTATAATTAAAATGACTCAGCCTGTATGTTTGCCCTTCCTTGAACAATCTAAAATCGTCAATTGAAAAGCGATTGACGTTTTAGAAGTTTGTTTCTGTGTGTGTGTTTTAGTGAGACAATATCGTTGTTTTGTTTCACAAGCACATACTTTTCAGTATCTGCCATCCAACGTTAAGAGACGGTTTGGTCATGGCAATGAAACTGAATTAGGCTACATAGGGACTGTGCCCTCTGCTGGCTGGGGACAGAATACCCCAAAGAATCCAAATTAAACCGCAGTGAAAATGTTCAAGTTGAGTTAACAGTAATGGTTTGACTTTACCGTTTAGCTATTGGCATTGGCTATTCCAAAAACACCTCGTTAAATCCACAAAGTCTAGCGACCCTTGTTTGTCAGACATGCAGCTGCATGTAAAGTATCCTACAATAATCTACGTTACATCTCGCAATAATCTTTGATGATTCGATTCCTCGAACTGATTTTGTTGACCTACCTATAGTTACTTCGTGATATTATCGGACACAAAGCAATATAAGGGAGGATGCAGTTGAATCATTGGGACATGGTTCCCTTTGCCTCCCGTCTGTCCCGTCATTTTTTACATCTAGCATCTTGGACATCAGGTAGCCTATTCGTGTGGAGACTATTTTCTCACGACCATGAAGCAAGCTTGGAATTTTGTAGCATTGACGTTTTCAATTAAGCAGGCCTCAATGTTATCAGACGTTTGTATGGGGTGGAGATTATATAAGGCCCTTTAGCACGAGTGTAACACCAAATTCCGAACCAGTGCATGCAAATGAAAACCGATTTGTAATTTAGGGAGCGAGAATTAAACAGACAAAAGGTGTGTATGCTTGTGAGTGAGGTTTGTGTATGCGTTCAGGTGTGCGTTTGGCATATCATTTACCAGTTTTGGAAAGAACAACAGAACAGTAGGCCTACTTAATTGTGCATTGCCTTCTTTTTCCTCACTTCAAGTAGACCAACCTCAGCAGACACCAGGTGTGGCCTAGATATCTACTCTCACTACTAGTGCAGCAATGATCGTGTCACTTTGAACACATATTAACCCAAATTCAATGGTCTCTTTTACATTTCTCCATCCTATCTCCATCTCTCCATATGCCCAAATTGAAACTGTAAACAAATGGACTAGACCCATGTGATGCCAACCGCTAATAGGTGTTGTAAAACTGAAATAGTTTTAGAGACTCTCTGACCGCGGTACAGTAAACTTACTTCAATGCATTCTTTCTTCAAGATGAGAGAGAGAGGGTATGGAGCCATCATCCTTGCCATGCTACATTAGGAGAATCAACACTGTGGCTTGGCCGGGCCAGGAGTGGCTACCCTGAGACAAGTACAGTTCCAGCTTTATCTCCACTCATGGATAAGGCTCAGTGTCCTCACCGTCTGTGCTTGACCAGTTCCCTTCAGGGGGACTATCTTGCCACTGAAATGTAAACACGAATGAATGTAACCATGAATATTCATAAGACACAGTGTTACATCTGACACCTCCATGTGCCTTCGCTTGTCTGTTTTGTTGCCACAAATGATATTCCTTAAGGGAACACCCCACGATGTCTTTCCACACGGCCTGTATTTTTCAAATCTTTTCCTCTCCTTCTCACAGTTGGTTGTGGTGCCACTGAAGTCATTAGGGTCACGCACTCTCCTCCATAGCACTTTGCCAGCAGTGTCCCGCTGAAAAATGGAGCGCTCTGGACTGGAGGGGTTTATGAAAGGAGATATCTTGACACAACCATTTGTTTGGCTCAGGTGAAAACAGCCAGACAGCAGCGCAGTCTCTGCTCTGCCACGGCAGCGAGGCTAACACAGAGGCCATCCCGATCCATTCCTCATCTCGCACTGCCTCGCTGGCGTACTTTCAGTCATGTAAAAGTGGACAGAACACCTAAACTGGATCATGTACTGTGTGGGAGGGAAACACTGTGGGGTACTTGCCCTGAAGCAGTGTGTGTGTGTGTGTGCGTGTGTGTGTGTGTGTGTGTGTGTGTGTGTGTGTGTGTGCGTGTGTGTGTGTGTGTGTGTGTGTGTGTGTGTGCGTGTGTGTGTGTGTCTGGAGCAGGAGGACTGGAAGGTAATGAATTTGAATACGAGGCACCTTGAGTGTCGGTCTGAAGCTCAGCCCTGCAGGAAATGAATTGCCCTTTATTTAACATTACAAATTACAGTGGAGACACAGCGAGGAGGACCACAGCTTGGAGGAAAGTGACAAATGGATTTAAAGTAGCAATGATTCCCCCTCAGAATCCTGCTGAGCAAATCCAATAGATTAAATGACAGGGGAGATTAGGTCATCATTTGTGATTCTCAATTTGATAAACATAACGTGGTTAGCGGGTAATGAATATGTCTTTTTCTGTCACCATTACATCAAATTAGGTGCTAGATTACGTTACGTTAAATTATAGTATTGCAAATGATAATCTTGAGGGTAGCATTTAGGAGAGGAGTGGGGAGAAGCCAGGCTAGAACCGTGTCGGGTCACGGTTTGGTCACCTCGCTGTAATGTCCATGACTTGCAAAGTCCTCTGCAGCAAACTGTGCCTCACCTCACTGATATACAAGCACAGCAGTCTTCAGAAATCCTGTTTAGCATAAGTCTTCATGTCATACTTTTCCCAACACCTTCAACACGCTCAGATTTGGATTGAACCAGGCCGACTCTAGATAAGTTGCATGGCAGGGTCAGGATACCGCCGGGAGATAAATCTATCGCCGTCTGCACGGCTGCGTTCGAGCAAACCTGTACTAGTCATGCCTCACACCGGCCAGGCCCTGGCTCCCCAGCAGTGGCGACTGGGCCTGTTGAGTAATGGAGTGTTGGAGTTCAGTAATGAGACTGTTTACAGGGCGTGCTTGTTTCACATGAATCAGGCCCAGTATGTGGTTACGTAAATACAAGCTTTGCCCCGCACGGAGCCAGTCGGGCCCTCTCTTTCTGCGCAGGAAATGGAAGGCAAATTCCTGTGGAATGAATGAAGAGGAAGCCTGCGAGTGGCAGCTTACCGCAGGATCCTCTGGTAGGAGAGGGTGGAGGAGCTGTGGGCCTTCCTCTGGCGTGGACCTGGGCCAGGGCTCAGTAGGTGAGACTGATGGAATAATAACACACATCCTGAGTGTTCTTTTCATTAGCAGCACGGTTTCATGTTTTTCATCGTCGCGCTGCAAAGAACGGGGAGACCCTTATTTCTGAGCCGGACAAATTACTCCTTTCCCTCTGGAAGAGGCAGCTGGGTTCAATATTGGTGTTTGTGTGTGTGTGTGTGTGTGTGTGTGTTTGTGTGTGTATGTTTGTGGTTGTGTGTGTGCTTCCATGTTTTTTTGGGGAGGTCGATATAGGGATTTCCGGTGCCCCTGCTTGTGGAAGAAGATAATTAACCCCAACATGTTTACAAAGCCTTGGATGATTGTTAGTGAGTATATAGTTAACAAGGACAGCTCGCTGGATCCTTTTAATTTCCTATTGGCATTTGGTCTGAGCCGTGCGTTTCTCTTCAAAGTGCCTCTGTTCATTGAGGCTAGCGGTTTGGAAGCACAACCTTAATATATCCTCTGTGTGTAAACCCATCAATCCAACGTGGTTGAGGAGAGGTGAAGGTATGCTGGCAGACCGTTTGTGGAATGTGTTATTTATGATTCATATTAGCCCTTAACTCACCTAATCCCAACTATTAAGTCCACCTGCAAACACATCAGCTCCCAGGTGTCCTATTTTCTCAATTACTAATACCATTAGTCAGCAGATTCCATTTACCCGGACAGCCTTGCCTTTTCGACACCAGCTTACATCCAGTTATGTGCGGATTTCATGGAAATTCTTTTGACGGCTGCATTAGCTGTATGTTCACTGTAGACCTGCCACAATCTGGTACCAAAGACTTACAGCACCTCTTTGACAGACCAGGCCTGAGTGATGAATCTCTCCCACTCATGCATATGCTCAGGGTTCTTAATTAGTAAATAGAGTCCTTGGGGTTATCCAGCGCAGTACCAGTATACAAGCATTGCACAGTCTGGAGGAAACGACATCACCTTAAAAGCGAACGTGCACGGGTGTGTCGTTAACAGCCAATCAGATTCTTCTGAGTTGAGTGGGCTTTCGGACAGTGTTCAGTGACCTCCCCCAGAAGCAGGTCACCGCTCCCCATGTTGAAGCTGTCGCTTCCTGGATAGTAATTCAGTTCAGGGGGCAGGTCTCATCTCCCGTGGCCAGCGATGCACGACGGAGAGCGTTCTGGCGGCTTCGCGAGAGTTTGAGAAACAGGTGCAAGGAGCGGAGCCAGGAACTTTCCCAGTTGGCTGTTGTGCTGCACGCAATAACGCAATTCTGTCAAAGACGACAGACAAGATGCGGGAACCGAGAGACTCCCGACAGAAGAGAATTGTCTGCGTTAACAAGAGCCAACTGTCTTGTAAAATATCGGCAGATAAGTAGGATGACAGTTCAGCCTGGGTCAATATATTGCTTCTCATCATGATCATCAAAGCGCAATCCATCTCTCCGTGAAAACACTAGAGACACTTTAATTACAGCTGATAATGCATTCATCCTGTCAGGCCGAGATGATAACCAAGCCATTTCCACTGCAGTCATAGACAATAGTTGTCAGTGCCTGTGTTAAATCAAAGCCGTTCCTCATCCAGTCCTGAACATGCCCGTCTAAAAGATGTAAAGACGCCTTGGGAGAATAAACAGTTTATAGTTTGTTTACTGTTGTGCTATCTGTCTGAGGACGCGTCGCTCGTCTGGATTGGTTTACGAGGCGGCCTCGTTTCAACAGGTCTGTTCTGTGGAGAGCCAAATGGTCGACTGTTAGAAAGAATTCACTTTGTGCCTCTTCCTGTGTCATTAGGGTGTTATGTTCAGTAACTGCGTCTTGAATGGCACCATCAATATGAATAGAGCCTCTTCAGCAGACTCGCTGGCCTTTCAGGAGAGAGACCGTTTCTACGAGGGGCTCCGGTAGTCTGTCTTGTGTTTACATTGGCTCTCGTCTGAGGGGAGATCGTCTTCACATAGACCATCAAGTCCAAATTGGTTTCGAATGGAGTGCTGGTGACTGGCAAGAGATTCAGATGATGTGTCAACGCTGGAAACATCCTTTTGAATAAACCCCGGCAAAGGCCTCATCCACAACCCAGCAGCTAGAAGGAAGAGAACCTGTAAAATAGTCTCTGTTTTGTTGCACTGTGTCGCTGCGAGTGCGATGTTGTGTTGGAGGAAAGTTATCTGGTGTTTGGTCTGTGTGTGGAGTGGGACATCCCTTCGGGATCAAGTACAGATGGAGAAATTAAAGCTGAGCCATAACTATCCCCCTTCTCTGGGCCAGACATATTGGAGAACGAACAGGAACAATGCATCCAGTTTAGAATGTTTTACCGAACTTCACAGAAAACAATATAACTAGCCACTGGAGGCAAAGCAAATATCTGAGTCACGAATAAAGAAGAATGTGTAAAATGTTCAGGGATTTCCTCAGTGTAAGTTATGAAAGGCCCAGAACTAGCAGTCACACACCGCGAAGCATAGTTGACACGTGTGCCGACAGGTGTTATTTCAAATCAGCTTCCAGCTGGATAGGAAGCCACTATCATCGATTCCTAAACCCGCAGTTCTGGCTGAAGCGAAGGCAGTGTGGAGGAGCCTCGCACAGGCGGCTGCTGGTGTCCTCCTGCCCGTGGTGCTGGACACGGCGGCCATCTTAACCTCGCCAGGCTCGTCTGTAACAACAGGGCGACAGCAGCAGGAGGGAGTCGCAGGGAAATTGTATTTTCCGTTCTCGCCGTGGGGTCTCTCCCCCCCCCTCTCCCCCCCTCTCCCCCCCCCCTCTCTCCCCCCTCCCCCCCCCCCTCTCTCCCCCCCCCACCTCTCCCCCCCCCTCTCCCCCCCCCCACCTCTCCCCCCCCCCTCTCTCCTCCCCCCCTCTCTCCCCCCCCCCTCTCCCCCCCCCTCTCCCCCCCCTCTCCCCCCCCCCCCCCCCCAGCAAGCAACCTGCTGCTACGGAGGGAGTCTGGAAAGTTGAGCTTGCGAGTTGATTGTGTTAGGTTATAATTAATACAAAAATCAAATCTGTCCTCCCTTTGCATTCACCCTGATGCGATTAGCATTTGGCTGATGAGCGTCAGTGGGTGTGTGGGATGTCGTAGCACTACTGTGCTAGGCTGGGATTCTGCCAGGCCACATTTAGAGGTTGACTGTTGACTCCACAACCAACTCCCTCCCAGCCTCCCTGCCTTCCAGCCCCTCACTGCCTCCTAGCCTCTCAACCTCCCAGCCTCCCTGCCTCCTAGCCTCCCTGCCTTTCTTCCTCTCAGGCCTCAGCCTCCAAGCCCCTCACCTTCCCGCCTCTCCCTCTCCCCTCCCAGCCTCTCCTCCTCCCAGCCTCTCCTCCTCTCAGCCTCTCCTCCTCCCGCCTCTCCTCCTCCCAGCCTCTCGTCCTCCCAGCCTCTCCTCCTCTCAGCCTCTCCTCCTCCCAGCCTCTCGTCCTCCCAGCCTCTCCTCCTCTCAGCCTCTCCTCCTCCCAGCCTCTCCTCCTCCCAGCCTCTCCTCCTCCCAGCCTCTCCTCTTCTCAGCCTCTCCTCCTCCCAGCCTCTCCTCCTCCCAGCCTCTCGTCGTCTCAGCCTCTCCTCCTCCCAGCCTCTCGTCCTCCCAGCCTCTCCTCCTCCCAGCCTCTCCTCCTCCCAGCACCCCACTGCCGTCCCGCAGAAACAGATGGCTGTTTTATTCCACCTTCCATATCCAACACACACAGCCCCCCCTACCCCCCCCCCCCCTTACTCATTCTATTAGAGCAATTAAAATAGGCTACTCTGTATGTGGACAGGGACAGTAACCGGCTTGTCTCAAGGCTCAAGGCTGCCCGGTGAACATGCCCTCACGACAGACCTCGACTGGTTGAGCTGGTGATCTCTCCTGTCCTGTGCTGTCGGCCGCGTGGAGGAGCCCCACATGTTGAAGTGGTTAGGATGGTGTACCGCTACTCCCCATTCCCATCATACCTTACATTTTCCCCACGGCAACGCTGGACTCATTTCCTCATTAAACAAATGAAGCCAACTGTGGGCGTCTTAGTTGGCCCTGAGCGTCTGCAGGTGTTGCCCGTTAGCCGGCTGCATCGCAGGCTCAAGTTATTATTAAAAGTTGGAAGTTAGGAAATGCTGACTTGTCACGGTTTGACGAATGATTATTATGATCAGGAATTTTCTCCTCATCCGGCAGACGATTCAAGTCTTCTTTTTCATTTTCTGGTGGAACCTCCACCAGGAAACCTCCAGTCTTAGTTTACCCAGCCCGCAACGCCTCTGCTGGTTTTATTAAACCCAGAATTTATCAGGAGCGAGATGGTTGATATTCCAAATGTTCTCGTCAGTGCTCAAACGAGTGGCTGTTTGTGAGATGGGAGGAGCAGCAGGCTGTGGTGAGATGGGACGGATTACGGGAAGGAGGAATGATTCCCTCATTCTTGCTCCTTCTTGTGTTTTCTCCTGAATTTAATTTTCCATGTAAATTACATTTAGTCATTTAGCAGACGCTCTTATCCAGAGCGACTTACAGTAAGTACAGGGACATTCCCCCCGAGGCAAGTAGGGTGAAGTGCCTTGCCCAAGGACACAACGTCAGTTGGCATGGAGTGGCAGTTGGAATCGAACTGGCAACCTTCGGATTACTAGCCCGATTCCCTCACCGCTCAGCCACCTGACTCTCTAAATGATGCCCCTGGTTTGATTAGTGATTCCCTGTTGAGTGAGGAATAGATTTTCCACGTTTTCCTTGTAGGATTTTTATGCATTCATTCTATTTTCCTCTAACTTTTGCTCCTATAGTTTATCAAGTCTTGAATTTATTTTGGTCATAGAAAAGTAATAATCTTGAAATTACTTGGGGAATGAGAAGGGTTCCCTGCTATATTGCTATGCTGAAGGTTTATTGCAATGCTCACTGGAGTATGAATTAATTTGCAGCACCCAGTCAGGATATTAATGAACAATTATTTATCACAAATCTGCACCATTCATACCATTTACTGCTTGACATCTTACACAATTATAACCCAAATGTTAAACGATTCGTTCTGTCATAAAATTATATTGAAATTCTGTCATAGCAATATGAGATGACTTACACTAAGAGGGATTTTTGTACATTTCTGGTTTCATGATCAAAATATGAATGACATAGTGCTCTTCTTAACTCAAGTATTTCAGCAAAATGATTCCCAATGCTTGATGATCTCATCATTTTAGGCTTTGTCAACTTTAGGTGAACATATAGTATTAGACAGGATCTCACTGCAGGAAATAACACACAGAGAGAGAGAGACAGAGAGAGAGAGAAAGAGAGAAAGAGAGAAAGAGAGAAAGAGAGAGACAGATAGAGAAAGAGAGAGAGAGAGAGTGAGAGAGAGAGTGTGTGTGTGAGAGAGAGAGAGAGAGAGAGAGAGAGAGAGAGAGAGAGACAGAGAGAGAGAGACAAAGAGAGAAAGAGAGAAAGAGAGACAGAGACAGATAGAGAAAGAGAGAGACACAGAAAGAGAGAGACAGAGACAGATAGAGAAAGAGAGAGACACAGAAAGAGAGAGACAGAGACAGATAGAGAAAGAGAGAGACACAGAGAGAAAGAGAGAGAGAGAGAGAGAAAGAGAGAGAGAGGGAGAGAAAGAGAAAGAGAGAGACAGACAGAGAGAGAGTCCTGCCAAGCCACCGCTTCCCTTCATGTTGCTGAGCGGCGCCTCTCCACGTGCACGGCCCGACCTCCGTCCTTCCCAGGATCCCTGCATCCCTCTCCGCCGTGTCTCCACGCGGCCCAGGAGCAGCCGTCTGCCTGGGGGAGCAGCGTGCTGGTGCTCCCAGTCAGCCTGGAGCCCAGGTGCTCTCCCCTGGCTCCCTCTGCTCCGCGCCGCCGCCGCCGCCGCGGGCCTGCAGCCAGCGCTCTGGAGGGTGACCACTCTCATTAGAGACGTCGTTACAGGAACTACAGAAGCTTGGCCGTAGATCTGCTTCAGATTATTGTGACTTGGATTGGGGCTCAATTCGTCAGATGTAAAAGCCGTGCGGCAGTGAGGGGTTGTTAGAGAGGTGTGTGTGTGCTTCAGCATCTCTGTTTTTTGATGTCCTCCGATCTGAAGCCAGCACGCAGATCACATGAACAAACACTGGCAAATGGAATCCCCTCTTACAGAGGGAACAGCATTTCTTTCATTCCCAACACAGTTATTAAACGACATGGCACGACTGTCGTGGTGCGTGATGTGGCGAGGATAAGGCTTAACGTGCTGTTCAAGTTCCCTCGTCCGGGAGTC
The DNA here is from genome assembly GCF_963692335.1 of Osmerus eperlanus. Classification (NCBI taxonomy): domain Eukaryota; kingdom Metazoa; phylum Chordata; class Actinopteri; order Osmeriformes; family Osmeridae; genus Osmerus; species Osmerus eperlanus. The sequence goes on from NC_085020.1 coordinate 22,230,732, forward strand.
ACCGGGGTCCTGCTTCACATGGATGATATGGGCCTTCAGCGAGGCAGCGTTGTCTAGATTGATAGCGCACGGTGGAAGGATTGTGTTTGTGTTGCGTTCAGTGGATCAGTTCACTCCCCCTGATCTCTCTGTCCCGACCAATGACATTGACCCGTTGGAAAACATGACTTGGGTGATGTGGAAGGGGGCGGGGGGGGGGAGAGGGGGGGGGCGCCTCATCTCCCGGCAATCAGGTTTGTGTCAGCTCAGCTGGTGTTTTGGGGGGACAGGATGCTCTGCAGATGGGGGACAGAAACGCTCGAGGGAATTCCAAGCGTTGCCCCTAGACGGGGGCCGATGTCGCAGGCTGATCGATGTGTGAGGCTGGCCGAGGACAGCAGCTCTGCCTGTCTCCGTGGGCCCCCCCCGGGCCCCTCTCACAGCCTGGGCCCCTCCGATGTGGACTCACACACCCCCGTACGGCAGGAAGTGCTGATGTAGGGAATGATTGTGTCTGGACGACCCATCATTCGTCAGATGACTGCTTTGTGTAATTATGACGCTTTATCAAGTCAGCAGAGACGTAATTATCTTTGTTTTTATGGTCACGTGTTTGGTTTCAGTCCACTCAGCAGTAGTCCACTGCCTCCAAGGCCACTCCTTCAACAGATGGACGGATTCGGGAGCCCCTACCCTCTTCCTGTTTGAATGCATCACTTCCTGTGTTCACACGGTTTATATCTAAACGAGCCGTTAAGCGAGCTTCTTGTTCTCCACGCACAACAACAACAAAAAGATGACATTTCAAAACACAGGCGTGCTTGCGTCACTTTCCCCCGTCGACCTCGTTCCTCATCCTCGAGCCGGGAGGAGGCAGAGGTGTGTGTCTGTGGGGGGGGCGCTTCTGATCCCGTGTCCCGCGCCGTGGAGAAATGAAGGAGCACTGGGGGGGGGGGGGGGGGAGGAGAGGAGAGAGAGGGGGTGGGGGGTACGGCGTGTTGCCATAAAATATTAACGACTCGGAGGCCCCAGCCACATGACAAGATGAATGTAATTGGCCCTCGCAGCTCTACCCGTGCATGTTAATGAGATGGGCTGGTATTTAAATCAGCCGTGCCCGCGCCTCCCGTGCCCGCGCCTCCCGTGCCCGCGCCTCCCGTGCCCGCGCCTCCCGTGCCCGCGCCTCCCGTGCCCGCGCCTCCCGTGCCCGCGCCTCCCGTGCCCGCGCCTCCCGTGCCCGCGCCTCCCGTGCCCGCCCCTCCCGTGCCCGCGCCTCCCGTGCCCGCGCCTCCCGTGCCCGCCCCTCCCGTGCCCGCGCCTCCCGTGCCCGCCCCTCCCGTGCCCGCGCCTCCCGTGCCCGCGCCTCCCGTGCCCGCGCCTCCCGTGCCCGCCCCTCCCGTGCCCGCCCCTCCCGTGCCCGCGCCTCCCGTGCCCGCGCCTCCCGTGCCCGCCCCTCCCGTGCCCGCGCCTCCCGTGCCCGCGCCTCCCGTGCCCGCGCCTCCCGTGCCCGCGCCTCCCGTGCCCGCGCCTCCCGTGCCCGCGCCTCCCGTGCCCGCGCCTCCCGTGCCCGCGCCTCCCGTGCCCGCCCCTCCCGTGCCCGCGCCTCCCGTGCCCGCGCCTCCCGTGCCCGCGCCTCCCGTGCCCGCGCCTCCCGTGCCCGCGCCTCCCGTGCCCGCGCCTCCCGTGCCCGCGCCTCCCGTGCCCGCCCCTCCCGTGCCCGCGCGGGGGGAGAACAGCACAGACACAATGAACACACAACACCGCTGGGGGTTTGTTGTTTAAAGATCATTATTTGGCCTTTTTGCAGTTGTACTGATATAGAGACAGTTTGAAAGAGACAGGAGAGCCTGAGGAGAGAGAGAGGGAGACGTGCGGGAAATGACCCAGGGCCGGAATCGAACCCAGGCCCCTGCGTTATATCCTCAACTGTAACGGTGTGGTCTCCACCTGGTGAGCCACTAGGGCACCACGCATCGCTGCTTGTTGACTCGTTCCCGGGAATTAATTCTAGGGTATATTATTATGGATATTATCATACTAGGCCCTGCCTATGTTAGCTGTGCTTAAGCCTAATGCACGCCAAATGACCTTTGGCGTGCATTGATCGGGGAAAAGTGAGTGCTGATGTTAGGTGTTTGGAGTTGGGCTCGGTGTGTAGACCCTGGGGGTGGGGGGGTGGGGGGGGGGGGGGCAGAGGGCCGGGGAGGAGGGGTGGACCCCAGCCAAGCATGAAGCTGAGCAAAACCAGCGCACCTGCACAGCACATGTCCTGCCAGACCAGCAGGTCAGGCCGGGCCTAGCTGACAGCTCTGGAGCAGAGCTGCAGTCTCCACAGAGAGGGCGACCACCTTGGGAGAAGCTGTTGGCTGCAAACAGCAGCTTGAGAGTGGCTCTCCGGGGACAGGCTGCGGGGGGGGGGGGGGGGGGGGTTGGGGGGTACTCGGCAACAATAAAGCTGTTGTCTTAAAGGGGCGGGACACCAATGTGAAGTTGGTTGGGTTGGTGGTTTGCATGGATATGAATGTGTGTATACATGCCCTGCACGCAAACACCTGTGTGTGTGTTTTGGTGTATTCATGCCCTGCATGCACACATTATGTGTGTGTGTGTGTATTCATTCCCTGGACGCACACATCTTTGTGTGTGCGTGTGTATGTATTCACACCCTGCACTCACACACGTGTGTGTGTGTGAGAGACTGCAGGATCCTGACTCCACTGAGGTAAATAATCGTTTTACCAGAATCCTGCAGCTCAGTCTTGTGGATGAGAGGAATCAGAGAGCCAGTTGTGTTGTCTGGCTGTGAGTGCAGCAGATGGAGAGCTGTGTCACCAGGACTTTCATGTTCCTGCCAGCTCATGGCCATCATCAGAGGCTCCTAATAAAACCAGCCTAATGTGCTTTGATTGCGGAGGGTTAACCCTGAGCTGACAGAGCTGGGATGTATCAGAGTGGCCCGGACCACAACAAGACATCCTGTGGGAGGTCTCCAGGCAACACAACTGTGTGTGTGTGTGTGTACACGTCCGTGTGTGTCTCTGGGAATGTGTGTGAATGTGTTTGTATGTCATTGTTTGTGTCTCTGGGGCTGTGTGTGTGTGCGTGTCTTTGGGGCTGTGTGTGTGTGTGTCTCTGGGGCTGTGTGTGTGTGCGTGTCTCTGGGGCTGTGTGTGTGTGTGTGTCTCTGGGGCTGTGTGTGTGTGTGTGTCTCTGGGGCTGTGTGTGTGTGTGTCTCTGGGGCTGTGTGTGTGTGTGTCTCTGGGGCTGTGTGTGTGTCTCTGGGGCTGTGTGTGTGTGTGTGCGTGTGTGTGTCTCTGGGGATGTGTGTGTGTGTGTGTGGGTCTCTGGGGCTGTGTGTGTGTGTGTGTGTGTGTCTCTGGGGATGTGTGTGTGTGTGTGTGTGTGTGGGGGTCTCTGGGGCTGTGTGTGTGTGTGTGTGTGTGTGTGTGTGTCTCTGGGGCTGTGTGTGTGTGTGTCTCTGGGGCTGTGTGTGTGTGTGTCTCTGAGGCTGTGTGTGTGTGTGTGTGTGTCTCTGGGGCTGTGTGTGTGTGTGTGTGTGTGTCTCTGGGGCTGTGTGAGTGTGTGTGTGTGTGTCTCTGGGGCTGTGTGTGTGTGTGTCTCTGGGGCTGTGTGTGTGTGTGTCTCTGGGGCTGTGTGTGTGTGTGTGTGTCTCTGGGGCTGTGTGAGTGTGTGTGTGTGTGTGTGTGTGTCTCTGGGGCTGTGTGAGTGTGTGTGTGTGTGTCTCTGGGGCTGTGTGAGTGTGTGTGTGTGTGTCTCTGGGGCTGTGTGAGTGTGTGTGTGTGTGTCTCTGGGGCTGTGTGAGTGTGTGTGTGTGTGTCTCTGGGGCTGTGTGAGTGTGTGTGTGTGTGTCTCTGGGGCTGTGTGAGTGTGTGTGTGTGTGTCTCTGGGGCTGTGTGTGTGCATGTGTCTGAGTATATATGCTTGTGCGTTTGGTCTAGGAGGGACCTGCAGAGGAGGGGGGGGGGGGGAGGGGAGGGGAGGAGGAGGGAGGACAGATGGTGTCCCTCATGGTGGCTGTAACAAAAGAGGGAGTTAGGGGACTCGGAGGTGTACACTCTGACGGCAATTACAGCAAATAGATGGGAAGTGGAGCTGCAGGCTCCAGGGAGCTCCACAGGGCGGGGAAAGAGGCAGGCCTCCACCGCATCTGGCCCAGAGACGCTCACTCTGTGTGGGGGAAGAGGAGCTCCACAGCCGGCCCGGCCCGGAATGACACCAAGCCTTACCTATGTACAAGGAAATACTGTCTGACCGTGATGTCTAGGTTGTCGTCCGGTGGTACAAATTTGAAGTCTCAAGGTTTGAACCTTGACTGGACACAATGGTTGTAGATGTTGTGTACGAGTTAGAACAACACTGCATGAAGACCACCAGTAACATTTCGGCTTCTTGTTGTCTTGCCTGCAGGATTTTCAAGATAGTCAATTATTTTTGTCTCACTTGCTTCCGACCATTCATTTCCAAACGATTTTCACTGCCCCACCAAGGATTTGCAGCAAATGAATTAAGTAAGACCCCCCAATCAATATGAAATACATAACGCATTCACTGTGCACAGTCATAGCCTGCGGATTCACCGTTTTTTTTTTACTGCAAATGGAAACAAACACAGTTTCCATGAATACAATTATCTCGAATATTGACAGGCATCAGAAGCATTTGAATGTGCGAAACTTCATCGATGTCCTCTGGCAATGTGTACACCCTCAGCATCAAACAAAGTTTGCTTGATCATGCTGCCGTTCTTCCCCAAGCTATTTAGAGGACCGAGGAAGAGCAGATTCCGTGGAAGAGCAGATTCCATTAGCCTTGCCCTGTGGCTGAAGCAGTGAAATGCCATTTACAGAGCGAGCATCTTCAACCCAAAACCTAGCCCTTTTCCCAGCGATGCATTAATGATGAAGATGGGCTCTAATGAAACCTACGACTCCCTGCCAAAATCAGCCATAAAAAAAACATTTGGGTAAGGGAGACCTGACAACCCTCCATTAAGTTCAGCAAAGTATCTTTACTTTTACCCTGTAAAGTTACCCTGACCATGTTGCTGAGGTCTGGACCCGTGGAAGACGGAATGAAGCCGGACTGTTCCGGATCTTTCCAGAAAGAGCCGGAGTGTTACTGAGGCTTCTGTTGAATCAGAGTGGAGCTTTGGTAAACGCTGATGGTGAAAGATAAGTGTTCGACCGACGAAATGCCTATATATCATGGTGTAAGAGAAAGTCCTGCATTCCATACCCTCTTAAAGATTTACACAGCAGGGATACGCAGAATGAGGAATCAGGTTTATATTATATCTAATGTAAATAAGGCAGACTTTTAGCCTGTGAGTTATGGCCCCCAAGACTGCCGCCTTTTTTCCCCTGTTGCATAAATTCATGAACAGTAAATCATGGGGTCCTGGAAAACAACAACACTACGGAAAAACAAAGCAGTACAGAGAAAGATAATTAGAGAGCAAACATGTGTACCTAATCAACACTTTTGTTACAATTTCCCTGCGCGTTTATTTGCATCCACACCACACCAAATGAAAACTCCCAAAGTCGCATGCTTTACAAATGGTGATTCATACTGTATGCCAGCTGTTTATTGGAGTTCAGTAATTCACGGATTCCTTTTTGGCAACGACTTTAACTACAGCTAGTGGGAATGTGAGTTTGTAGGTTTGTAGTTTCTAGGAGAGCTGAGTGGTCACTACTCCTGTGTCAATAAACCCTGAGAAGACAGGAATCTGTGGCCCGATCCAAACCAAGCAAGCACAGGCCTGCCATACACACATGCTCAGACCGAAATCAAACACTGTTCCTGCACACCTCAGCTGAATCTTAATGCTGTGACTTTGTGTGCATGGAAAATCCGGTCATGCTGTTAGAAAACAAAATATCAACAACAACATTTGTTAACGGATAAGCCCCCAATTCAGTGACTGTAAACGCAAAGAAGTTAGTTTTCTAGATTTGAAAATCTCGAAAGCTGGAAAAGAAAAAAGGGTGTACCTTCCTCTGAAGATCGTGCGCTGGGCTGGAGATCCTGGGGGGAGGGGTGGCAGCGTATTAACCCTCGCTGACTGAAACTCGAAATATTCTCTGAAACACAACATGCCTCAGCATTCAACCATAGAACCTCATACATGCAGTTCTCTAATTATAACGACCCAAGTAGGCCAACTCAAACATGCAGAGGAGATTGTTGAAGTTGTTTTTACAATTCTCATAGAGGTTCATTTTTCCCATCAATTAAAATGTCAGAATTCACAAAATAACTCATAAATACATTGCTTAGCCTTGATGGTAGTTCGAGTCAACTAAATAAATCGTTATTATGATGTTTTCATTGTGATTCTTGACTGTTTCACTAAATAAGGACCTATACTTACTAGCAGTATAGAGAGTCTCTGCCTGGTCTTGCTGAATCCTGTGTTGACTAGTTTAATACCCCAGTCAGTGATGTTTTACACCATCCTGCAGGTTTAGGACAACAACTATGAACTGTATTAAAAATCTGGATCCACTGCTACCATTGATTCATTCAAGAAATAACCAACTGAGAAAACCATATACACATTTGTCTCTCCCTTTGTCTCTCTCTCTCTCTCTCTCTCTCTCTTTCTCTCTCTTTAAATTGAATCATCATCAGAACTCCTAATCAAATGAAAGCAAATCTTATCAGATGTTTGAAGTCTTTAAAGAACTATTCAATATCCTCCATGAATGATTTTAATAGAGTAAGTCATATTTCAGGTGTCCTGTTTTTCAGATTGTATCACTTCTGAACATTTGTCACCTGTCAAATTATTTTCCCCCTGCATGTCATGTTCATTTGTCAAAACAGGCTTTCCCGGAGTTGCCTACTGTTTCAGATCTACCTAAATCAGATTTGGGAAGATTTTTATTTGGGTGTCATATTTATGGTAATGTTAGACTAATGAAATTGTGTGAAATCGTAAATACCATTTATCTAGGTCTTAATATGTTTAACGACATAGCAAGGAGGACTAATGTCTGGAGAATAATAGCAAGTGAATAACAGCAGTTGTACCCGTGTACCTTCAATGAACCTTTTTCAGTCAACATCATTAATGTGAATTAATCTGCACACTACACACTGTTCTACAGAGGTAGATCCTGTAGAGATATCCTTGGCCTTCGCTGCATCCGAATCACTTGCCAAGACAAAACAATGGTGGCCCCGTCTACAGGGGAGGGAGGGGAGAGATTAATGCAGTCAAAACCATGTTACCTGAATTTTTTAAGAGAATTTAACCTCCCCACATAAAGAAAGCTGGGCTTGGCCTGCCTCCAGATCACCGCAGGCCACCGTTGTTCCAAGGATAGAGAGTTACTGCAGGCTCTTACCAGGTTTTTAACACGTTAATATTTCTGCAGTATAGTCTGATCAATGCCATAGAAAACCATTTCTTATAATTCTTCCAGCTACTTAGAGGCACATTTGAATTACGGGCGGCGTATCCGATGCACATTTATTCTTCCTTCTTGACGGTTTTATGGAACTCATTATCCGCTTTGTGGCCGTGGCTGTGAATGGGGAACCTGTGGGGGTTTAATGTGTAGCCAGCAGCTCCTCTACTGACCAGGTTTAATGTCCTCTCTCTGAGAAACGAGAGGGGGAGGAGAAGAGGAGAGGAGCGAAGAAGAGGAAGAGAGGAGAGGAGGAGAGGAAGAGAGGAGAGGGCTCCCTATTCCAGGGCTGCCCCTCTGAGCCCCCTATGTAAGCTGCAGCTTTCCCAGAAGTCCCAGACCCAAACCAGACCCAGACCCAGAGACCCATACCAGCCCCAGACCCAGACCCAAACCAGACCCAGACCCAGAGACCCATACCAGCCCCAGACCCAGAGACCCAGCCCCAGCCCCAGCCCCAGACCCAGAGACCCAGAGACCCAGACCAGACCCGGACCCAGACCCAGACCAGACCAGACCATACCCAGAGACCCAGAGACCCAGAGACCCAGAGACCCAGAGACCTAGACCCAGAGACCCAGAGACCCAGATCCAGAGACCCAGACCCAGAGACCCATACCAGCTCCGGACCCAGACCCAGACCCAGACCGGACCCAGAGACCCAGAGACCCAGACCAGACCCAGACCAGACCCAGAGACCCAGACCCAGACCCAGAGACCCATACCAGCCCCGGACCCAGACCCAGTCACAGACCCAGACCAGACCCAGACCCAGACCCAGACCTTGGCCCGGATGTTTATTGACCTCAGGTGTGAGCGTTCATTATAATGGTGTTAATGAGGAGCAGCTGTGTCAGGGGATGTGGTGTTATGAGGGGGGGGGCTGGGTGTTGCCCCCTGCAGACCAGGCCTGATGGGAGGTCCTGTCCAGGAACTCCCCCTCTCTCTCTGCTCTCTCAGGGGACAGCGCTGTTTGTGAATACTTACTCAGCACAAGCTATTAACATCTAAAACTGCCTCCATCGAGCCAAAACAAAGCCTTCTCTTACCCTGGGCTTTGACTTATTAGCGGCTGCGCTTTTGACCGAGTATGCATTTGTGCAAGTGAAATTAGTAACTGGTGAACTGTTAGAAATGATATACACTTTTATTTGAAAGATTCACCTGAATTTCATTTAATGGGTTTAACTGGGTGTGGTTAATGTCTGTCAATACATCTCAAACATAAATCTTAGCGCCTTGACGCTTTAAAGTCACAGAATTAATCGTCTTTAAGAATAGTTTATGTTCGCGATAGTAAAATCATTGTCCTTGGGTGCTCTTTCGGCGTGGTGGCTGACAAAGTTCCACAGAAAGCATGTTGCAATCCCCCCAACTCTTAAGAACGCTAGATGCCCACTGCCAAACTGGGGACATAAACATGGTTCCTTTGTCAAATACATTTGGCCAAAAAACATTACAACAAACAATATTGATGATTTGTTGCAGAACAAATGCCTCCCTTAAAGTATTCCCGTAGAGCAGTCCGACACACAGGCCGGCCCCGGCCCTCACTGCAGATGAAACGGCCCAGCTTTGAGGTTGCCATCGTGGGTCCTCCAGCCTCCACAGACTGGGAGCTTCCCTCCGTCCCCGGGACGACAATGCACACAGCTATGCCCAGAGTTGTCCTGTCTTTTAGGGGTTTACGAGGTTGGCCTTCCCCCTGCTATGGAGGCAAACGTAGACCATCAAACAAAGCAATTTACGACCCAGGCTAAATTTGACCTTGGGCCTCCCTCAGAAACCAGACAATTGCTCTTTGAAAATGGAGGCTCAAGACTTGTGAGGTGTGTCGGTGCGGCTTAGACAGGTTTGTTTGTGGTTTGTCTGGATTTACACGGAGCAATCCGTGGTATTCAAAGCTTTTTTTTCCTCCGGTATTTTCAGTGTAGATAACTGTCAGGAAAGTAGTGCATTTTGAGGAATTCCTGGATGAATGGGAGGCCTCAGGGTAAGAAGTGAGGGTATTAGAGGGGCAGTAAAACCTGGCCCTCAGGCTAGAGGCTGGCGGTGGAGCACGGCACTGCTGTTTCATCGCCTCATTTCAAATGGGAGGATTTCAGTGGGCATCAGGGTTTTGATTGTTGTTCCTGGGGAGGGAATCCTGTGGCCTGGTGATGAAGTGGAGCTGCAGGGAATTCCTTATTTACTGCAGGGGTGGGACTAGTCTCACACACTGACACACATCTCTCTCTCTCTCTCTTTCTCCACCTCTCTCTCTCTCCACCTCTTTCTCTCTCTCCACCTCTCTCTCTCTACCTTTATCTCACTATCTCCCTCTCTCCCCCCCTTCTCTCTCCACCTCTCTCTCTCCACCTCCACCCCTTCTCTCTACCTCTCTCACTTCCCTCTATCTTTTTTGTCTATCTCACCACCTGTACCTCTCTCCCCCTTTCTCTCTCTCTCTCTCTCCACCTCTCTCTCTCTCTCTCTCTCTCTACTTCTGATGTTTTCCTCCTCCCTCCCTCTCTGTGGAACTGGGCTGTGTGCCACACAGGACACAGTTATGTTTCCTTACCTGCCCTTATTCCAAAATGGGAAAAAATAAACAAAGCCACATTTTGCGTCATCATTCCAGAATGTTCCGTGTATATTCCCAGTGTGTACCAGCATGCCTTACGTTAGTTTCCGGTCCCTTTGCCCCATCCACCCCTGCTCGTTCCCAGGGCATCCTGAGACAGGCTGGACAGTTGACCACTGGGACTAACCACAATACTACAGATGCTATTAGCTGCAAATACGGCCACATTGTGCATCGGTGTAACTATGTTAGAGACAGACCTCCCAGTCATTGTTCCAAGGCTTCAAAATGCTAAATCTTAACTGTGTAGCTCACACCTATTAACTTTGTTGTAATTATGTGTTAATTACGCTCTGCTGGAATCTGAGTAATCGGGGCATTACTGCCGGGGTGTGGGCTCTTTGATGTAGTGTTACCAGAGAACACATTTACCCAATTCCCAGTATTTACAAGGCTGAGGATGTAAGATATAGTAAGCATGAATGATGCCACATGAAAGAGGATTCTCCATCTCATTCTATTATATGGATTCTCATCACGTGTTTCCTTCAGAGACAAGGGCTTCAGTAATCTGTATCCTTTAGTGAGAGAACCCCACGGAGATGCATTAAAGAGATAAATTGGTATCATCCCCGGCGTGACAGAGCTCTCATCTGTCTCTGCTTGCCTCGATTGATCACCATTTATTTTATTTGTGTTGTTGCGTTATTAGACGGAAGGAAAGCATTGCATTAATAAAGCTCTGATTATAAAGTTAAGCAGGAATGGTAGACTGGCGCTCAGGAAGCCAGGTTCGGTGAGGGTCGTTTGACCTATCCTATTACACTCTGGCTGAATACTGAACGAGCTCCGATCATTCACCGCAGCTGTAATTCATTTCTGAACAATTATCTTCCGGTTTGATTGCGTTCGGCTTAACGATTCTTGTCTAATTCCATTGGAAGAATCTTAATGTTTCTCTCGAGTCAGTTGTGTGGGAGACAATGTATTGAAGGTTTGCTTCTAATTTCTTATGTAAGAATTTGTTTCACAGGGCTAATAGCTGAGGACGAGAAGATGATTCCAGGTGTTGGTCTGTTTCACCCAAGAGCAAAGCATTCTACATGAATGGTTGTAGTAAACATCCAGCTGTCAGTAAACATGTTGCAGAGTTCTGTGTTTGATTCACCTTGACTGGCAGGCACCACTGAAGCAAAGCCGTCGAATGCCAGAGAGGAATTTGTTTACCTAATAATGTAATAGAGTCGACAGTTTGGTGTGAAGGTTGGAGCGTTGAAACACTGTGGACTATTGGCCTTTTGATTTGAGCTTTATTGTAGCCACTACGTTTATGGATTGTGATAATTAACGTAATTAGATGAGGAGATAGTCTAATAAAAAATGAGTTGATGTCACCACACAGCATATCCAAGTGATAAATAAACCAAGAAATGCAATGAATCAAAATAAGTGTTGGATTGGGCAGTACTGCTATGACTACCCTCCCCTAGCAGGAAGAATGAAATGATTAAGCACTTTGTACTGTACACTGCAGAACAGATTAGGTGACTGTAATTCAATTAATTCTGTGTATTTTTCTTTCTTTTTTTCTCGCCCACACTTTCCAAAGGCTTCTGTGTTCTGCTCCATCGTGTCTGATTGCTGCCAGAATGAGAGTCCTGGTAACAGGTGTGGAATGGAGTCTGCCAAGAAGAATCGAACCAAGGCTTCAGTTCACAGGTTAGTCGACATAACTGTGACACAGTGGAACAAAACAACAGGCCTGTTCAATTGGGTCAGTGTGGAGATTCAGGATGAATTCCAGCGTGCTAGGAACCTGCTGTGCGCGAAACATTGGGCTATGACATGTCGCACTGTAATCAGTGAATATATCAGCTCTGCCTTGTATTATAGGGAAATTCAAATGTTAATACAATTCAGACCTTAGTGTAAATTACCATATTATTTCTAAAATGTATTCTTTTGGCAGATGTTTTATTCAAGGTGACATTGGTATTCACATTACAGCATGACAATATGCTGAATGTGATTATATGGCACTTATTCAACTTGCCATTCATCACATGGGGTTAAATAAATACAAATGAAAATAAATGTGACTCCTCTTCCGTCTCTCAAGGAAAACAAAAGCGGAGGCTGCACTTTGCATATTCTCTGACACCGCCTGACTAGCAGATGAGACGGTATTTAAATAAGAGCTGGCTTTCCTCACCTGACGACCTCCTGTAAATATTATTTATGACCCATAGCACATCTTTTAATTCCAGATATGTGTTTTTAGTGATAGCTGAGTGTTAGCACTTCGAGACAAGGCGTGAGGCTGGGACCATTTTTCAAGCACACAATGAATATTCAAAAGAAAAGATGTGCTTTTGAAATGGTGTGTGTGTGTGTGGAGGGGTGGGGGGGTTCACATTAATTAATATTCGTAGCAGTAAAAATGAAAGTGAGACCCAGGCTAATTTCAAAGGACAATTAATCATAGGGCTCAGTAATTACACCGGGGAGTTTACAAATGATTTTTTTTAAGGGGCCAGAGTAAAAGAATGAAGATAATCCTCTACCCATCAAAATCACTGGCTACACACCAATCCCAGCAGAAAGAGCAATTAGAGCCAGCAGTGGAGAAGCAGTAATTGTGAGTCGGGAGGAGGTGAAGGCAGAATCTTAATTGCAGTGAATGAAGATCGCTTGCTGCAACACCTGATGTGCGAGGGAGGGAGGGAGGGAGAAAGGGAAGGGGAGGGAGGGAGGGAGAGAAGGGGAGGGAGGGAGGGAGAGAAGGGGAGGGAGGGAGGGAGAGAAGGGGAGGGAGGGAGATGTTGAGGCCATGGCAAGTTTGTAACCATCTCCAGGTGCTGGGGTAAAAATAACCCCCTTCAGACGTGCTCCTGTACTGTGAGTCTGTAGCACATGACATGGAACCATCTAGAGCACCCGGTTCCACCAGGCTACCTCATGGAGACTGCTGCCCCCTCCGCCAGACAGGGGGAGGGGGGGGGGTCATCTCTCTGGGCATTGAACCATTTTCAGTCTCTATGGGAACTTGTTTTTTTAAGGACATTTTTACCAAGGTTTTTTTTTAAGGTCCAGTGCAATTCACTGAAGCTACCAAACTTGTTCTGCACATTATCTGCTACAAGTCCGACACCAAAGCATCCATCCTCTGAATCAACATGTCAATTCCAGCTCAAACTGGGGGACTCTAATCATCCTCAAGTTGTGAAACACAATGCTGTGTGTCAAAAAAATATCAGAGTCCCCTGCTGCTCAAAGCAGAAATGAGGCACCACAAAACACGTCCTGTCTGGAAGGACAATGGTGTTTACTGTGCGGGCTGGAGGCTGCAGGTGTTAGATGGGTTTGGGGCCCGAGGCCTTGTTTGTGTGGCGACCCTTCAGCCTGCTCTCCACATCTGCTGGGAGGGTCACAGCACCAATCACCTCCGGCAGCTTTATGACCCTTCCAGATGCTTCTCTTTGTGAGAGTCATGTGACAGCGCGGCTGTATACTGTAGGCACTCTCTCCAAGTGTTGTTACCGTGGGAACACACCGACACAGCTTTGCACCAGCGAAGTTGTGATGTCCTGGCTGTGTCGGGTGATTTGCTCCCTGTTGTAAGTCAGCCCCTGTTTGGTTGACATGATGCTGTCTTGATGGGAAGAATTAATGACTCGCTGGGAGATGTTGAACAGGCTGACATGAAATATTCAGCTCGTCTTTTATCGCCTCCTCTGGGGAGCCGGGGGGGTAATTAAACCGAGCCGTCGCTACGGAAACAGGAGTGACATCATGAAAGGTCAACGTTGGAAAAGCGGAGAGCATCGCCGTGGAGAGCATCGCCGTGGAGAGCATCGCCGTGGAGAGCATCGCCGTGGAGAGCATCGCCGTGAGCCGGGGAAGAGGAGAGTTGTCAGATTCCGAAAATGTGTCCCGTGTAAAACAGAGCAACCTTTAAAGACACAGAGAAGTGAATCAATAATGCCAATGTTGTCTGTTCCAGATGTCAAACCCAGACATGAGGGAGTAACAGCCCTCTGCACTGTGGAAGAATTGGGATTTCCTATGTGTTTACATTATGTTTATCACAATCAGTACACAGTCATTTCACAGGATGTTAATCACTGTTGCCTCATCATCAGTTCACACTGTCTTATCATTCATTCACGTTGTATTCTTACTGTAATCATCCCTGTCTGAACCTGCTTATAATAACCAACATGAATTGACTGTATGTCTGTTTTTGTTTTTGCCTATTCACTATATATGCTGTCCTTAAACCTTCATGCCTCAGAGAGGCTTTGCTAGTACCGCTGGGCGTCTGAACTGGTCGTGTTGATCTCAGGGTGTTTGTTAAACTCTCTCTCCAATCAGCTGGTTGCCTGTATGCCTCTGAGGCCATAACCTAAACAGACGGTCACGTCGTTCCAGGGGGGGATCAACGTTCCTCCACAGTGCACCCCCTCACGTCTGCGCTGCCCCCTCCATCCGCTCTCCCCAGTTTCCCCGTGGCTCCTCTCGACCTCTGCCTGACACCCGTCTGGGAGCTGAGGAGTCCTGTCGACCTTCAGCTCTCCTGACACACACAGATGAAGCGCTCCGCGCGGGCAGACCAAGCTAATGCCTCACCCCCGAGAGCGTCTGTCCGCCGGCACCGGAATGAAATCACAGCAGCGGCGAAATGGCTCTGACATAACCTGATCCACGCCGCGACGCTCCACGCCCTTGCTTCCTCCCAGTCGTACATCAGTGCCAGGGAGCTGTGAACCTGGAGACGCACAGATTCAATCAGAGCCCGGAGAGATTCGCCGGAGAGTTCGTCCACGCTGACCGATCAGGTTTCGGGGCTAGCGCGCGACTCTAACGCGCTACACTAGCACACAACACTGACGCACAGTACCGCCACGCAACAGTGACTCTTAACGCTCACCTCACACGCAAACACTCACACACAACACCGACTGAGTGTGTCATGTGTAACCAGGTTTCCAGTCTCTAGTCGATCCTTTCAGTGAGTCGCTCTAATCCCACACAAAAAGGCTCAGAGCCTTGAGCCAGCGCAGACCAGCACCGTAGGCTACCATATACATCTGAGAAGAATTTATGGTGAATTGCCAAATCGTTCCACTTAAGTTTAAGTATGTGTTTTCCGCAACTGTTCTGTACATAAACCATGTAGAAATGCGAAGTGAGGCGAATGAATTGCATTCTTCTGACAGTCATGGCCTTGGCAGTGTTCACGCCAGGTCTTTGAGCCAAATCAGGGCAGTAAAATCAGGACTGCTTATCCTCCTGATCCTTCCTGATATCATCTGCTGCTGTACACAAATGAGCTGTATCATTTCCTGTTATGATAGAACAGCTATACTGTTGTGGGCATAAGCAATATAACAAACTCATAAGTCACAATCATCATTCTTTGTTCCTCTGTGTCTTTGTCGTGAAGCGAAATTCTTCAACGCCTGTGAAATAAACCCTATAAAAACGGGAGATTTTACCCCCAGGATAAATGACCAATACCTTTGATTCATGGCTGTATAATAGCTGTGAAGATAGTAAAAATCAGATTTGTCAGATTACGCTACTGGGTGTGCCATTTTTTATAATGAAAATTACAATGATATCCGATAATAGTTTATCATCTGAAAGTCGAGAAAGATATTAGGATTCAGTTGTATTGAAAGTAATGAAGCTGACAGGCTTTTCTTTATCACTCAAAGCAAAACTACAATAATAACGGAATAATCAACTATTTCATTTTTCACTCTCATGTTTCCCCCCCCCCCAACGCGCGTACAATGAATAACAATGTATGCAAATGATTTAGCATCTTAACTTTTTTCTATTTTCAGAACCGGGACACAAGGACGAATTTGAATACAATGATAGGTGAAAATGACATACTGGTAAAGGTTATTCAAAATTACTTTTTTTGCATACTGTTTGTGTTGGAGGAGGGGGAGGCGATGATGGGAGGGGTGAGATGTGTGTGTGTGTGAGAGAGGAGGTTGAATTTTTCTTCCAATTGAAGCGACAAGGTGTCTTATCAGTTTGTTTTGCCTCTGCAGTGAGGAGCCATGTCCCACCTGACTTTGACCTGTCTTGTCAGCTGGCAAAGAAAAATCGCCCGGAAAACGAACTCTGAAGTGTAGAGGTGTTACTGACAGAGGAGGCCAATCTCCAAAATCGGTTTTCTGGAGATATTGTTGGTATAAAAATGAACAGGCCTTTTCTTTCGTAGATAAGTATGTGTGTCCAGGGGTAGACACAGAGACTTCAGAATGATTTGAATGACCTGAGTCAGCATCACTCGTGAAAATGCTTTTATTGGCCTAATGCATTCATCTCCATGCTTGATGAATGATTGTGGAGAGCCCGTGGCAGATGGGAAGTATGAGTTATGTGGGATATGCGCGGAATAATCTCGACGGCTACTTAAAGGAATGAAAGATGCCAACTGTGATGCATACCACCACTAATACGGAATTCACCTAATTAACAGCACAGTTAAGACATAGGAATACAGCGTCCACACACACACCAGCCCAGAACCACAACACACAGCACCATCATCTACTATGAGCAGGGTGTGCTTGCACGAGGACACCTGATTGACCACAGCAGAGTTGGATATGTTGTGGTGTCATCCCTATAACTAAGTTCTTCTGTGTGAGTAAACACTATGTTTATACAGTGGCTTTGTCATCCTTGCTGTTTATGGTTTGTTTCAGCGTGCTCGAGCATCACGATGCTGAACCTTGAGCTCTGCTCATGGAACTGGCATGTTTATGCCTTCGGTAATTTAAATGTGACGCCATAAATCACACAGTCACTCTATTTGTTTTAATCTTGAGTGATGTTGCAATCCAATTAAATTAGTTGTAGATTTTCTGTTTTATTTTATTGGCCAATTTGGCATTACAACCTACGAGCAGTAATGCATATATCTGAAAGTATGATAAGTCATTAAAACCATTCGCTAATATGCTAATGTGTTGAATTAAACTGTCCCGGCCTCTGCAGGAACAATAAACCAAACTGATTTAACAGTATCCCTTCTAGTTTCAGATATTAGGCCTCACTGTGGCAGTCCTGTACATCAGTCACGTGCAGGTAACTCAGCCTCCTAACAGGGAACAAGGACAACTGGCCATTATGCCTCCAGGTTCCTCAACTCTCTAAACACAACCTCCCCCTCCCCCCCAAAAACCTACACTTAGCTGCCCCCCCCGCCACCGAGTACCCCCCCCCCCTCCCCCGGCCCCCCCAGCGGTACCCCCGCTCCCCTATCCCCCTCGGAGCTCCGCCGTTCCAAGGTAAACGGGGTTGCCATGGCTACGGTGTCCAGGTAGCGGCGTGAGGTCAGCGTTGCCGGCGGGGGCGTCCCTGGGAGAGCAGGCATAACTAATGTCCTGCAGACTCCGGCCCCATGTAAATAGTCTCAGGTGACAGCCTACTGTACAAATACTCAATTACGCTTGCTTAAGGGAAATGATTTGTTGCAACAGCTAGCACTCAGCCCGTGTGACATCAGCGTTGCCACGGCAACGCCGGCCCTGATTGCACAGTCTGGAATTAGGTATTGATCAGAGGAGGACGGGGGGGTGGAGGGAGAGGGGGGGGTGGGGTCTGGCGCCAGCGAGGGACTGGGGGAGCGTTCCGCCGCTAGGATTTACTGGGGAGGGGGGGGCGGAGGCTGGGTGAGGGGGGGGGGAGGGAGGGGGGGGGGCTGCAGGGGGCAGGGGGGGCTGAAGGGGGGAGGGGGGATGGCCGGGGTGAACCTCACACAATGCCCCCAGCTCGCAGAGCCGAAAAGCCCTCAGGAACCAATTTACACAGAGCTACAGTGCAATATCTGCAGCAGTCAATAATGGAAATCTGATGCCCCCTCTGCCATCAATGTGACCGCTCCTCTCTCTCATTACAGCACCTTGAAAGTTCTAGGCCAATCCATGGAGCGCCATAGATTTCCAATGGTGCCGAGATATTTTGACTTTGGCACTCTCCGTGTAATTAAACCCCCTAAGTAAGGCTACAAATCTCCGCTAAGACACATCCTTTGTCCAGCGCCTCGAACATTAGGTGAAGGAAACAGGGCATTTATCTGTACGTGAAGCCCCAAAACATCTGGTTTTCCTAGAAAAGCGCCGTTTTTAGAGCTGACATGTGTAGCTCACCGCCTCTTTCCGGTGGTTTCCAGAGTGTGAGTATTTTCCAGCCGGTTGGTTTGGAAATCACCACACAAAAATACAGCCATAACGGAAACCCGTGATGTGCTTCCCAGACCCAGGACACCGTCCTCTGCTGGAAGGCATCAGTACTGCACGGTGTCGGGCACCGGGGCGACGCCCTCTCACATCTGAGGATGTTTAAACCCGAAAGAGCTCATCGTCAAATCCCCCTTGCATGTCCCAGCGCATACACCCATGTGTCTTCAGATGGAAGTGTCTTCTGTACACTATCCAGACCCAGGACATGTCAGCCTCTTGTCTCATCACAGGCCCACATTATACAAGACGTTCTCTATAAAGTGATATATGTATATAAAAGTTACTGTTCAAAGGCCACAGCCCAGGCCTCTCTGGAGGGGAGCCAGCGAAACATCAGGAGCGAATTCCACGATCTGGACGTCATGGAAAACAACAGCTCTGCTAGTCTTCCCCAGCTCCTAACCTCTCCGACTCTCTCCGACCCCACTCTCCGGCCAACTGTGGCCGCGCGGGCCGCAGGGGGTTGCCGGTACTGAGCCGCCCCCCAACCCCAGGGGAACACAGGACTCTCCCTCCGCAGGGGAAAGGCGAGGCAATGTCACCCAACCCCGGCATCACAGCTAAATGATGACCCCATCATCAGGACAGCAATGACAGCTTAATAAACTTTGATTTAATCAGATGGGGGGAAATTGAACCATTATATGAGATAATCTACAACTATGAGATGATATATCTCAGATGCAATGCACTGACGGCTCTGATGGGAGCTTGTTCTTCTCTCACCCAGAGCAGGACCCCCCCCAGACCTCAGTCAGGTCCACAAGATGGAGCATGCCACAGCGTCAACGGAAAAACCGTCAATTATTTGTGTGTGTGGGACAGGCGTGGTGTACCCGTAACACGGCAACACGGCTCTGCAGACGACCCCATCTGGGATGGTGCTGGGTCTCATTCCTTTACTGTGGAGGTCAATGTCATATCTGTGTGTTATATTTTTTTGCCTTATAAAGCAATCAATGAAGGTCTCCTCGTGCTACACATTCAAACCTATCTGGAGCCGCTCAGAGCCGGTCTGTCAAATCGAAGAATCCAGCCCATATTTCTTGCAGTCATGTTGTGCTAGTCCTCACTCCAGTTTGTGTGTGCACTCGCACCTAATATACAAAAGATCTATTGAAATATGCATGAGGCCCGTGATGCCTGCACTAAAAATACACTCATATAGGGAATACATTGACAGCTCTGTTATTGAGCTCTCCTTGAGGTGTCTCTGTCACTGCACAGTCCACACAGACACCAAGCTCTCTCAGGCCTGGATGTCTTATCGAAAATGCACCATCTTTCTCTGTCTCTTTCTCTGTCTCTCTCTCTGTCTCTCTCTCTCTCTCTCTCTCTCTCTATCTCTCTCTCTCTCTCTCTCTCTCTCTCTCTCTCTGCTCTCTGTCTCTCTCTCTCTCTCTCTCTCTCTCTCTCTCTCTCTCTCTGTCTCTCTCTCTCTCTCTCTGTCTCTCTCTCTCTCTCTCTGTCTCTCTCTCTCTCTCGGTCTCTCTCTCACGGTCTCTCTGCCTCTCTCTGTCTCTGTCTCTCTCTTTCTGTCTCTCTCTGCCTCTCTTTCTCTCTCTGCCTCCCTCTCTCTCTCTCTCTCTCTCTCTCTCTGTCTCTGTCTCTCTCTCTCTCACGGTCTCTCTGCCTCTCTCTGCCTCTCTCTGTCTCTCTCTTTCTCTCTCTCTCTCTCTCTCTCTCTCTCTCTCTCTCTCTCCTCTCTCTCTCTCTCTCTCTCTCTCTCTCTCTCATCTCTCTCTCTCTCTCTCTATCTCTCTCTCTCTGTCTCTAGCTTTCTGTCTCTCTCCTGGCCTCGTTCGTTATTTCTCTCTTTCTTTCTTTTTGTTTCCATCTCTATTTCTCTCTGTCTTGTTCTTGGTTTCCTCCTCTTTCTCTCCCTCCGTGTTTCTGTCTTCCTCTCCCTCTCCTCTATGTCACCCCGCTTGCACATGCAAATGTGGACATTCACTTATGCATGAAGGCTTCCTACACCAGCTCAAACAGAATCGCTCTGATTTACTGGGCTTTTAGCCGTGACCAGACTCCTTGCTACTCAACCGAGAGGATTTGTCAGGACAGTCGAGGGGCTCTAACACGTCAAAGCTTTGTCTGAGTGTAATATAAATGAGAGCTCTTAGGATAAACCAACCACCTACTAAGTAATTTCAACAATTACCCCACTAATCTAACTGCAAGTGCTCATTTTACTGTCAAAGGCGAGATGGAGGGCAGGGTTTTAATGCCGCATTAGCCACTGCTCAACCATAAAGAATGATGAAAGCAGGGAAATCGGCGAGCAACATACCTAGGACTGGAGACGTTTTATGGGACATATATGACAAGGTAGCAGCCCTCATATACCTGCAACCTTCTGCTTTCACAGGCTCTGTCAAACATATTCGGAATGTTCCAGCACGGTAAAACACGCCGGCGTCCTGACATCTGGGTCGTGGGGTGCTTAGATACAGCTTGCACCCACAGGCCAGATAGGGTAGGCATCAGCACCGGTTACACCTCTGTAATTGGGCTTATTTTCGAGAGATGCTATGAAATGCGCTGCTGCAACTTTAATAAGTTCCAGAGTTCAAGGCTCCAGGCTTCTGTTCCCCAGGTGCTGGTCTGAGTTGGCCAACATTTATCATCACATAAACATCTAGCACCACTCTTGCTAAAGCAGACAAATGCCTTCCTGCTCTGGAATCCCTTCCGTAGCCATCAGAATCAGGGCAACAAATCCAGCTTTAATAGTTATCTATGGAGCCTCTCGTACGCAATGAACACCCACATTTATTTCTCAGCTTTCTCCAGCGAGGGTAAGTGGATCAATTAGTGCAGACGACGAGTTCAGCATCTTTACACGCCGTATCAGTTGTTGAGTTAAGCTACAGAGGGTCCCCAGATTATCTGAGATCTGTTCCCCCTCCCTCCCCCCTCCTCCCCCCCCCCCCCCCCCATCCCCCCTCCTCCTCACCTCTCTCCCCGCCCCGATCCAGAGCTAAGCTCGTTACCGGGGCTCTTCTGAAGAACACAGCCCTGGCACACACCTCCATGCTAATGGCCTGCAGATTGATTTTTAATGAGTTCCACTTCTGGATGGTGGCCAGCTCAAATGGACCTATATGAATAACTAATCACCTTTTACTTTTGGGGCAGAAAAGGTCTCCTATAAGTGGATGGTCTTACGATTTACCATTGTTTGGTTGCTCACAAGACAAGATCCAGGATTCCTGACTTAGTATGTAGGAAAGGGCTCGGGGCCGGTGATGAATTGGGCCCGTTGGTCCAGAGAATGCCCAATTGTTTGGGAAAAAAAGTTTTAAGAAAATTATTTTTAAACACATTGAGATGATGTTTTATACTGTTCAGAGGGCACATCTTTAAACTGGGTCAGGTCTATGGGGTTTGGGCTTACAGACTTTTTCCAACTAAGCCAAGAGCAGACCAGCGAATAGGAAATAAACCAAAATGCTCCAACGGTTTGACCGAGAAGGTTCATCCTTATCAAACATACGGGATAGATAAGACATTCAGCAGGTGAACTCCATTCAGACAGCACTTAAACTCTCCTAAATACAGTAGGCCTGTTACTCTGTCTAACAGTGTGTAAATAAACCTCTAATGCTGTCTAGCTGTGTCTTACAAAGGGCTTCCACCTTAACTACTGACTGATATTTGACTACTCTATTAGAAATACTTTTAGAAGTACACCACCATAACCTTAATGTTCTGACACAGAATGAGGTACAGATCTTTGTCTATACAGAGTAACCGAAAGCCAACACGATCTTTCAAAGCTTATGGCAATGCTGTGAGCAGTTGTATGCAAGCTATGTTATAAATAGTTGGTTAAGATGTCTCGTACTCGGTGTGCAAGTGTAAAATGTGCCTACTTCATGCTGTGGCGCCTCGGACACAGATTGAACTCACTCGCGTTTCCAAGAGGCCTGTGACGATGTTAGTCGCGGTGCGTGTGTGAATGTCATATTCCTGCAGAATGTGAAACTGTCAGAATGTGAGGATGTGAGGACAGACCAGACTCCGAGACACGCAGAGTCCTAATCCGATGCGTGTGTGAAGAAGACGCACTGAGACTGGGTGAAAGGACCCTGTCCACATGCGCTGTCTTCCGGCTGCGCTACGAAGAGACTAGACGAAATGTCTCTGATCACCTGATCTGCACAGCAGACAGACGCCAGCTTGGCACCAGCCATTTGGACGTCACATCCACAATGTGATTTCAGTCTGCACTACCGACAGCACTAGAAAGTGCACTGTCATGATCATCAGATATACTGTATTTAATGTTTGCTGTAGTTATATTTTTGTTTTGTATGTTTTTTTACTTACTATTTTATCTTAACTTTATGTAATAAATTGGCGCTATGTTGTTGACTGTTGATTAACTCCTCTCAAGCAAGGGTTGGGGTCAGCATGGCTGGTCTTTCAGATATGGAATGTGGAAGGAATGTATATTGTGGACTTGAAATAAAATGAACAGACTGCAAACAAGTTTATGGGTGGGAGTAACTAACAGAAGGATTGAGAGGGACAGACATTCATTAGGACAGAAGTAAGCAGCTGGGCATTCCTTTGTTTTGCACTGCTTTTGCACAGTACAGCACGTTCACCTATTTGCAAACCTGACGTGTAGATCTGAATAGTCTACTGCAGCACTTTTATCCAGGTTGTGTGCCGAGGCGTGTGTGTGCCCGCCCACACGCGTGTGTTTACAGTGTGTGTCTGCACTCCCGGGTGTTCAGATGTATCACGCAGCCAAAGTAGCTCACACACACACACTCACAAATCCGACCTAGCAATCCACTCAACGGTAATTTATTGGTGTGATCCATCATTATCATGTTTTATTATAGCCTCCGTTGGAGATATAATTCACAAATAGGCGCCCACGGT
>NC_085020.1:22254078-22305302 GCF_963692335.1 Osmerus eperlanus
TGCTTGTCGGCGGGGCCGGCTTTCACCTGGAATCCGGAGGCTCCTTGCTCTTCCCTAACTTTGTTTTCTCCGAAGATTAGATCTGCCACCCCATTACAGATTCATTTTCCTAATTTTTCATGTCTGCGCCGCGTCCCATCTGCACAGGGCTGATAATTGTGGGGACCAGCCCTGGTGATTAACATCAGCAGAATTAATTACGCCCGCCATTAAGGCTCCAGGTTGCACACAATGATCAAGAGAAATTAACTTTCTCCCAGGCCTCTAAATCATCTCACCTTCAAGTGGAGTGATGGCACAGACACAGACCCCCCCCCCCCCCCCCCCCAGCCTACCCTTCCTAACCAAACACAAGCCACCAAGGCCACCCCCGCTCCGCCTCCCACAGAGGCGATGATTCGCGGGGGCTGATGGGTATCAATTACGCCACCTTATGTGGTGGGATGAGGGGAGCGGGGCCCCGGGTCTGGTGACTGATAGGCCTGGGTCGGAGCCACCCTGCAGCCAGGGCCCCGGGGCCGGACTGGGGCTCCAGGTATCCTGGCCCGGCCAGATGCTGGAGGCTGGATGGTGGTCACGCGGAGGATGAGGGTTCATAGGCCCTGACACACGCAGGTCTGCTGCCGAACACCCTCCCTCCTCCTCACGCCGGCCGTCTGATTGGGTGAGAGCGCAGGTCGGCTGCTTCTGATTGGGTTAGCCGCTCAGGTTGGCCGCTCGGCGGAGAAGCCAGATTTTCGTTTCCGTGTGTGCGCGTCTCGGGGAGCGTGGCGATGACGCTTTGCATTTCCGAGGAGAGACGAATGGATGTAGGAACAGTATGTTGAGTGTGTGCCGGTGGTGTGTGGGGCAGGCCCAGGGAGGAGGGCTGTGTTTGTAAGCTATACTAATGGCCCCCGCTGCGGGGGAGGGGGCGGGGAGGGGGCGGGGGGGGGGGGGGGGGGGCGACTGGGGTAATGTCAGGAGGAGATAAGCAAATTGCGCGGTATCATATTGACTTGTCAAGGTTAAGCAGGGAGAGCCAGAGGGGAGGCGTGGGAGGAGAGAACTCTCTCCTTCCCTTCTCACTCCTTCCTCCCTCCTCTGACTGCTGAAGTAGATACAGGGGGGGGGTGGGTGGAGAAAGGGGGAGGGGGTGCGGAGGGGATGGAGGGTGGGGGGGAGGGTGGAGGGGGTGCAGAAGGGATGGGGGGGAGAGAGGAGGTGGGGGGGTGCAGAGGGGATGGAGGGTGGAGGGTGGGGGGTGGGGGGGTGCAGAGGGGATGGAGGGTGGGGGGGAGGGTGGAGGGTGGGGGGGGTGGAGGGTGGGGGGGGATGGGGAGATATGAGGTGGGGGAGGGGGTAGTGAGGGAGGGCAAACCTGCTCCAACCTTCAAACACGCGCACGGCCCCGGTTGAGAGATAGCGATCGTGAGCCACACAAAGTGGACAGCCCGCGCCGCTTCATCTGGGGAGAGGGGTTCGGCTCTACGCTCTCATTTACGCTTATTTGATTTAGCTCCGCAGGATCTAATTAAGCCCAGCCCCCCCCCCCCCCCCCCACCCCCCCCCCCCCCCTCGGAGTTCTCTGTGCCATATTGTGGATGTCACGCTTTGAGAAATGGCGGCGAGCTATCAAACAGCACGGTGTGTTCCACGGTTTTATTGACGCGCATAATGACAGTCGTTGAATCCACTGTCTCAATGCTACTAAAACGCTTCTAGGATCTCTATGCATTGTCCAAAAAGGCTTTCCAGACACATAAAGGCGGTGAATGTGTTTTTGCAGCTCACATTTAAACCCGTTGCCAACGACAATGCTGCTGTCTCTGAGTAATCTGTTTTTAATCCAAGTTGGCAGGTTGTGTATGACAGAGATGACGGTGCCAAGATCCATCCCAATCCCCTGGTAATGCCCGCCTCGCCATGCTCTCAGTGTAATGAGGTATTGCACATTTGCAAGGATTCTACGGAGGCAGCATCTTTGCCTCCCGAAAAACCGGGAGAGGCACAGCCTCGTCAGCCGCCTCGCGGCCGGGCCGTGATTTAGGACGGTTAGAAGACGAGTCAGCAATTACCCTCTGCTCGTTTGAGCTAAGCTGTAAAACACAATCGCATCACGGCCGCAGACAAACTCCAGACACCGTCGGCTTCAAAGGAAGTGTCCGTCCTTAAGACCCCTCCCTCGGGCCCCCAGCTGCCTCTGACAATCCTGCCCGGCAACACAAGGACCCGGGGATGCACGTTTGCTCTCGATTGTTTGCTTGTTTTCCCTGTTCCTTGTCCTCTTGGTGTGTGTGTGTGTGTGCGTGCGTGTAGTTCTAAGCACAGATTAATGGTCGGTCTGAAACAGTCCAGAGTGTCATGGAGTGACATTTATTGCCCTTACTTTTTGGGAAACAGGTAAGTAGAGAACCCCATCTACAAAGTAGTCCCCTTTGACTCCAGCACTCAACAAATCAGAGCGGGGGGGGGGGGGGGGGCACTGGCACAGAGCTGCTTCAGAGCCCCCCCGGTGTGTCCCAGGAATGTGGCGGGCAGATGGACAGCCAGGGTCTGGGACTTCTCCAGAGCCCCGCTCAGCGATTCCCTCTACGACCGAAAGCTCCCTCTCTCCCTCTCTTCCTCTCTCCCCCCCTCCCTCTCTCTCTCTCCCTCTCTCCCTCCCTCCCTCCCTCCCTCTCTCTCTCTTTCTCTCTCTCTCTCTCTCTCTCTCTCTCTGCCTCCCTCTCTCTCTCTCTCTCTCTCTCTCTCTCTCTCTCTCTCTCTCTCTCTCTCTCTCTCTCTCTCTCTCTCTCTCTCTCTCCCTCCCTCTCTCTCTCTCTCTCTCTCTCTCCCTCTCTCTCTCTCTCTCTCTCTCTCTCTCTCTCTCTGCCTTCCTCTCTCCCTCCCTCCCTCTCTCCCTTCCTCTCTCCATGCTACCAGCGGGGCAGAGATGCTGCTCCGAAACTGTCTGCCACACCGAGCCGTAAACCGCGGCCTTAACAAGCACCCGGGCAGGGGGAGACGGTCCGAGACAGCGGCCCCGGAGGCGTTCTCCTCGCAGGCTATCCTCCTGCGCCCGCCGGGGCGGTGCGTGGGGGTGCACCACCGACCCGACGGAAAATTAGTCGCAGCCTTCGGAGTCATTAGATAATCCTTCCTGTATTAGTGGGGCGGCGCCCACGGAGGGCAGATTTACAGCTGGCCGTGTCGGTCTGGAGCGCGGGCGGGATGTTAACGCTGCTCATTAGCCGGAGGATGTCATCACTCTGCGCCACCGCTGGACGTTGGGAGTCGGACGTATCCGCTACAGGCCAGAGTTTGTCTCACTCAGTCCACTAGCATCCTCTAAATCTGTCATCACAGCCCAGGCCAGGGTCCTTCAGCTGGCCATGCCACCCTGCATGCGGGGGGAAGCCACAGGGGGGGGGGGGGGGGGCAGGTGTGTCCGTGCATGTGTATGCGTGTCAGTGTGTGTGTGTGTCAGCGTGTGTGCGTGTGTGTGTCTGTGCAGGTGTGTGTGTGTGTGTGTGTCTGTGCAGGTGTGTGTGTGTGTGTGTGTGGGGAGAGCAGACAGGAGTGTTTATGCAGCGCTGTGAGCAGGACGGCGTCAGGCCCCCTGCACATGGGCTGAGGTGTGGGAGCACAGCTCATTACAGAACCCAGGCTGAACACTGAGCAGATAAGCAGGGCAGGACAAGATAAGGGACCAGCGCCGACCACAGCACAGAGCGCACACGGCCTCTGACAGCACTAAATGAAGCCACGTTCATTTTCCCTATAATTTTCGAAAGTACAGTTTACAGGCAAGTTACTGTAACCAAGGACTGAAAGTAGATTCTGTCATTTGACGAATGGATTCGAAATGTCTAGGTCAGTTTCCGTCTTCAAACAGCTCGTGGACATTCATCCATGGTGCATCCACTGACAAATATTGCTTTACAGTATTTGACATTCTCTGTTGACTAGTGAATTTACAGAATATCATACTGTAAATAAATCATAAATATAGATGTAACTATTGATGCTACTAAACACTCCTGGGTTTGTCTTGAAATAGATATATATATATACATATATATTACAATATTACTGTATATATATACATAAGGAAAAAGATTAAGGAAAAGAAGGTTAAGGAAAAGGAGACAGAAAAAGAGAACAAAAATATGTAAAGAAAGATTGAAAGAGATGGAAGAGAGAGAGAGAGATGGGAGAGAGAGAGAGAGAAGGTGAAAGAGATGGAAGAGAGAGAGAGAGATGGGAGAGAGAAAGAGAGAGAGAGAAGGTGAAAGAGATGGAAGAGAGAGAGAGAGATGGGAGAGAGAAAGAGAGAGAGAGAAGGTGAAAGAGATGGAAGAGAGAGAGAGAGATGGGAGAGAGAAAGAGAGAGAGAGAAGGTGAAAGAGAAAGAGATGGAAGAAAGAGAGAGAGAGATGGGAGTGGGAGAGAGAAAGAGAGAGAGTGAGAGAGAGTGAAAGAGGGTGAAAGAGAGAGAGAGACAGAGGATGAAAGAGAGATGGGAGAGAAAATGCTTTGTTAAATCCTCTTCAACTTCATGCCTCAGGCTCCCTCCTAGGACGCTTCTAAGTACTGCAGCATCAGTAGGATCTCTCTTCAAGACCTGTCTCTTCAAGACCTGTCTCTTCAAGACCTGTCTCTTCAAGACCTGTCTCTTCAAGACAAGTCTCTTCAAGACCTGTCTCTTCAAGACAAGTCAAGACAAGTCTCTTCAAGACAAGTCTCTTCAAGACCTGTAAAGACAAGTCTCTTCAAGACCTGTCTCTTCAAGACAAGTCTCTTCAAGACCAGTCTCTTCAAGTCAAGACAAGTCTCTTCAAGACAAGTCTCTTCAAGTCAAGACAAGTCTCTTCAAGACAAGTCTCTTCAAGTCAAGACAAGTCTTTTCAAGACAAGTCTCTTCAAGACACTTCTTTCGGATAAATGTACGCCAGTATATTGAATGCAATTGAACATTCTAGCCAAGATTAAAAGTATTTGCAATGTTTTTCCCTTGTGTTCAAGTTATAACTAAGTAAATGATTCTAAAGAAAGCTTCATACTATTGTTCAAATTTATAGTGACAGTGTATTATAATGTTTATGAAAATAATACTTGTTTGGGCCTCTAACAGCAGCACAGAGGATATGTACAGACCACACAACATCCATGGAAAATCAATAATAGAACCATTCAATGGACTGATTCATTTAACATTTTGTAGGATCTTTGTTCTTATTTTTCGTATTTAGCTGCAGACTTTATCCCCAGTAATGGAGAACCCAGATATCCTCTTTGGAAACAGAACAGAATAGAAAGAATTTTTCCCTTCAGGCAAAGGTGATCAACCTGTCAAGCCATCAAACGCTTGAGAACTCAGCTGCATCGAGACACTGCCTGTACCCTACTATGACTAGCCTTTTGTTTAGGGGCATTCCTGATGCAGAACAGTACATATGGATATGCTAGCACGCTGATGTTGAGGTAGAAATATCAAATCATACGGTGCAGTAAATCAGATGCGTGTACATATTAAATCAATTCTCATTACTGAGAAGATGTTTTACAAATACCCAGTGTAGATATATACGTGAGTCGACCACTTCAACTCCAATATGGTACAAAGGTGTGCGTGTACACGTATGTCTGTGTGTAGGTGGAGTAGTGCATGTGTGAAATGCATGTATGTGGCTGGGGGGGGGGAGGGGAGGGGGTAGGGATCTGTGTTTGTTTGTGTGCGCACGTGTGCGCGTGTGTCTGCATGTGCGTGTGTGTGCGTGTGTGTGTCCGTGTGGTTTTACACTGATTTGCGCCCAGGTGTTGAGGTCATTATTCACCTGCCTCCTCGTGATGTAGATCGTGTTTATTGTGTCCAAGCGGTGCCATTAGACATCATGTCTGCAGAAATGTGGCTGCTGCTTCTCTTCCTATAAATAAGGCCTCTCGTCATCAACAGAGCAATCCTTCTCGGTGATAGTGGAGCTCGGGAGCAGGTAGCAGGCCGGCTCTCCAAGATGGATGTGTGTTATTGTTTGTGGGATGACAGTGGGTTTCAATCAGGTCCTCTGTGCTCTAATCCCAGGTAGAGCTGTTGTGAGTGCTGAGTCAGTTTCTGCTCCATCGATCCATCACGGTGGGCCGGCCGTGGGCAGGTGTAGTCCCCCCGTCTCCCTGGAGACGCAGGGAACACCTGCCCTCCGCTGCTCATCCCTTCATCATCCCTCCATCCCTTCATCATCCCTCCATCCCTTTGTCTCCGGCTGCCGGGAGCTCCGGGTCGGGGTGGAGAGGGGGGAAACTGTGAAAGCAGCACTTTTGCGGTCGTTTGTTGTCTGTACACAAAAATTAGGAGAGGGAGCGTGGCTATCCCTCGCCTCCCACACCTGCCCCCGCCCGCGTCTCTCCCAGGAAGACGCCAAGCGCGCTGAATGGACCGCACGCAATCCAAACACAGAAACTATCTGGATCCCTGTGGACACACACACACACACAGACCGTATACATGCACCACATTCCTCTATTGCATGTAATCCTAATTTTATGGCGCAATCCTTTTTTCTTCTTCGAGAATCATACTTTTATGGGAGAGCCCTTGTGGCTCTGATTCTCGGTTAACAGAGTGAGCCGTTGTTATTGCTTCGTTGAGGACAGAGGCAGCGAAGGGGTGAGAGTCTATGTATCTCCTACAGCAGGCAGTCAATTAGACGCAGAGCGAAACACAGCGGTCCTCTGTAGCTCTCCAGCGAGGCGCTGTAAATAAAGGGTTTTATTGCAGCACGCTATCTGCTTCTCATCTCCGGGCATCAATAGACCAATCCATTGGAATGTTTCCTAATGTAATCATTCCTTCACATTCTATTCTTTATCCCGAGAATGAGGACAGGTCACGGTCACTGCATTTAAAGCAACCTCAGGATTTACAGAAAAAGCAAGGCCAGTGATTCTCCTCTGTTTTTAATCTGGGCACCTTGAATAATTCTCACCCTCCGCACCCTTGGAGAATTATCATGTGCGTCTCTGACAAACCAGAGCAAATGACCCAAACCACTTTATTGCTCCCAGAGAGCTATTTGCAGAAGGTTGACGTTATCTGTCCATATTTAGAGAGGTGGAGAGAAATGGTCCGGTCCGAGTCTATCCTGGTGCTCATTAAAGCCCTGCGTAGAGGCCTGCCTGACCGTGTCAATACATGTGAAGGCAGGTTCCATGTATCAGCCTGCATGGATCCTTCAGTACTGCAAATCAAACGGAGTGCATTGATTCCACGTGCATTGAACTCTTTGCCGTTCTTCACTATTCCAGTGTCGACCTATGAATAAGACCATTGGTTTATGAGGGCGTTTTAGGTGAATTGCTTTTGTCTCTGGAATCATGTGTGTGCGCTTGTCCCGGTGAAGGTTTCAAACAGACAGAGAGGATTAGCAGGGAGAGAGAAAAGGTATTTTTCAGTTCTACAAACATGTCAACAGTACACAGTTGTTTTGATTTATTTAATTTCTGTGAACTTTGGATTTACACTTCTCGGGGAGGTCCTGTCCACTTACGAAACCTAGCGTCTGAAACAAAGAAAAAGACGTAATCGTTTGTGACAGTCAATGCGGAGAACAATGACAGGTTTCCATTTGCAGATATCGTACTCTCTGAATAGGAAATATTTTGTGTTGAATGAATGCTATTTTACAAAATATAGACATTGGCAGAAAGTACTTCTGTCCCCAGCAGGAGGTCGACCAATCGTCCAGAAAGCTGCTCTCCCCTGGTGAATACTTTATGCAGAGCTATAAACACAGGGAGCTCCTTGGCTCTGCTAGAATCATTGATATGAGTCCATCTCTTTGGTGTTTGGCCTTGGAGGGAAGACCCTGCTGTGCTGTTTATGAGACTCTGCTACGAAGAATGTACAGCAATTTGAGTTTCCAGAATGTTCCAAAGGCATTTTAACAATGATTTATGGTAGTGGTTCAGTAAACAAATCTGCATGAATATTTCAATGCTTAATGCTAATATTTTCTCTACTGTAATCCATGGGCAGTTTGCCATTCGTTTTTTTTATTATATTTTTAGATAAATAAAACATGTAACAAATGATTGTGAGGACTGTCCTTCAGAGGTACAATTTTCTTTGTCTCCCACCAAGACTCGTTTATTAAGGAGGCTTTTCAACCCTGGGGGAAAGGCCCATATACCATGTGATGCAATCACTGTATGCTGTCAAAGTATCCCCCTTCACTTACTGACATTCACACGTAGAAACACACCCACACACACACAATGCAGAAAGAGTCTGTGAGGCCATACACAAATAGTAGGAACACCTCCGATTCTATTTTTATTTGGGGTGATTTACACCCAGTTTCCTCCATGTAATGGAACAGGAAACAGATGCAAGGAATTGTTCTTTTCCGAAATTCCTGGGAGAGAGATTGTGGTTGACACTGATGTGAGAGCGTGGCTTTGTACTCGCATGCGAAAGGGTGGTAAACGGTGACTGTATTGACTCCCTGGTTTCCCTGCTCTGAATCTCCATTTCCTCCCAGTTTCCACTTGCGTACGTCCGTCTGCCCAGTGCCAGGCTCCCTCCCAGAACCAGCCACAGGACAAGGTCATCCTCTGCCCTCTGCCTCGGCTGGGCCAGGTGATAGGTGCGGTGGGGGTCTTTCCAAAACGCTCTATTCCAGAACACACGTCTGGCCGCACTCATGTTCTTCAGCAAATCAGACACTTGTGTTATTAGTAGATAACTAATCTACTAATATATCTAGCATAAGGTATGTTTTAATGGTTTTATGGCAAATCATATTGACATATTCTATTGTAAACATGATATAAAAAAGATATAATACGGGTTACTATATATACACATATACGTCAATTGATGGTTTGCAAAGAATATTTTACAAAAACAGGTGCTCAGACCTCCATAAGAAGTAAAAGGAGTTATTTTCCATTCAGTTCAATCGTTGCAGGGGTTTCTGATCACATGGGGATGGGCTGGGGAGAGGTGGACGTTTTCTAACTTGTCTTGGGCAACAGCTCCATCTAGAGGAGATCTAGAGGACTGCATTTCAACACTTAAACAGGTATGCAGATACACACTTATATTTATTTATCAATTAAACATATATCGATGTCCACACTCAATTATAGTACGGGTTATTGGTCTGTCTATGTTGAAAGTATGCAACACTTCTATGTCAGATACATATGTCTTCTTCATTCAATCTTTTTATTATCCTATTTTAAAACCAGGAGCTGACAATTAAAACAAGACACTGCAACCTAAACTGAACTGTGTCCAGATACAAAGCGATTAAACAACACTGACAGATTTTTTATGTTGTAGTTGAATGAGTGTGGACAGTGGACTTCTGCTTGCTCACTGGTGCATGGTGCCACCTACTGGTTCAGTCATCCACTCCGACAAGAAGGTCAGGCGCCCTTTAACCTCCTCATCTATTCTACTGTCGTTCACATGCGTGCTCCTTTTATAAGAACACTTTAAGGCTCGAAGGTTTAGGATATCATCAGAGATTGGTAAAGAGTCTGGGAGCATCTTTCAGCAAGACTCATCTATCGCGTGTCTCGTCTCTGATGAGGATTTACTGTACATGAGCCTTCCGCTGACATGGCCTCCCATGGATATATGGGGGTAACATAATTCTGGGTTTTTTATGGATATAAAACTTCTATTAATTATTGTCCTAAGTGCTGCCTTTTAAACCATCGAGGATGTCATTACCTTCTATTTCAGAATCTGATGACATCATTCGTTTGTCTGCCAAAATTATAATCAAGAGCATGATTGGACAGTTGCTAAATCAGGGCAAATGTGTTTTTTTATGAGAGACAGTAGACAATGTAAATCCTCTTAACTCCGGAATTTTATGAATTTTGTCTCAGTCAGGATAAAACTGTTTGATTGAAAAACTCGGTTACAGTCAGGTATCCCTGTAATGCACAAGGGAAATAGACATCTGTCACATGTTGCAGTATTAGTCTACTGTTTAAATCAGTGTAAGTGTGATATCAAAATCAGGTATTTTCAACAAAATATGGATAGTACTGTACATGTATGTGCTATTTATCATAGTAAGCGTAATCATTATTTCATCAAAGAATAATGCATTTAAAATGATCTTACAGTAGCCAAGGATAGTTAATAATACGCGGGTAGTTTGTGATATATCTTCATGTCACGGTCTGTTGCTCTCTCGATCAAGCAGGGGGTGTGTGATCAACAACCAAACAAACACTCTGTCCAGAGGTTGGGGTAAGGAGAAGAGTACACACAACATCGATCAAACTGTATCTTGGTGTGCCTGATGGAGCGACCAGACTTCCTCTCTGAGCTCCGCTCACTCACTACACACAGCGACTCACATTATTTGGCCAACATTCGATTGTGAATTTATTTTAAGGTGTGTGGGTTGATATGAGACTGAGGTGGTATTGCAAAGGACTATGAGGAAATGAAACCAATCGTCATGTCCAACAATGCAGCGGTCAGCAGTAAGACCCATCCAAACTTTCCACAAAGAATTCAGCCGGAGTGCGAATGACAATCGGGGGGGTCAACTTCTTCTCCAGGGCGTGTATCAACCCCCCCGACCTGTTGTTTTTACCTCTTTTGGGGGGGTCCAAGTCTTAATTAGGGGATCAGACCCCCCCAAACCCCCCCGTAATTCGTACCTTGGATTCAGCCTATTTTGAAGTTGAGAAGAGCCATTCAAATGCAATGCTCTTTGCGCCATGTCTAAATAGAGTGTCTGTGGTTGTGGTACAGTGACGCGTTGGCAACACCCATCCCTGAAGAAGCAGCCCTCTTGATTCACAGCTCACATCTCCTCCTTAATTAAGCAAACGCTCTGAAGCGGAAATAATGTTACCGGCCCTCAATCTCATTACCAGTTTAATTAAAAAATAAATGTGCTGGAACAAACATAGGTGGTGCTCTAGACAGTCAAGTGACTTAAATGTCACAATAAGGGTGAAACATAGGACACATTTTAAATGATTTATTAAATGGCTTTAAAGACTTTGTAAGATCATGAGGGATAAATAATCTATGCAGATGTTTATAAGTTTGTTTGAATTGTCCATCTAACTTATCATCATTGAACAATTCTGAAACAACCAAAACAATTATCTATTTCATAAGTCCACACTTAATAGTTATGGATTGACAATAGATACTACTCATTTTAATGACAATAAAATATTGCCACTTTTATTGAGGCTGTATTTCATTGTACAATTTAACGGTAATGACAGACATTACTTCAACCCATAAAACAGTTGTAAATTTGAAAGTTCTTGTCTGGCAGTTTCTTTCCACGTTATGTGTTTATGGTAAGGCATTATGTTGCATTGCCTTACAGAGAGATTTACATTCTCAAATAGATTTTGACAGATCCTTGTTAAACCAGTGGTTTCTTATGGATGTTTGTGTCTTTTTGTATTTTAAATTGCGATATAATTATAGGTTTTGACGCCAGAATGTGTCACGTTTATGAGAGTAAATGTGTGGCACGAGACTCTGGGACACTTCAAGGACAAAGCCCTGTCAGCTGAAGCTCTAACTGTCCTCACCCTTAGTGGCCAGTAGATGGCACACAAAGCGCTTGTCCGCCTTGTTTCATAACATTATTCCCGAGGATACCAACCGAACCACAACATCATGGTACAAAAATGTACCGCTTTCCGTACGCAATTTAAACATGCTTCAGTAAAGCATTGGGTCGGTTTACATGGTTGGCCTTAATGAGAGATCTGTGTGCAGTTTATGCAATTTCAGCTGTATAAAGAGAGGTATACTTTAAATGGTTTCCTCTGGTGGAAAACATATCATTTTACCCGTCAGATTATCCTACCAGGGTTTACTGCGCATGTGCACATTAATATTGCGTCATTTTTGTCACTGTAAAATCATACTAGGCTACT
The DNA here is from genome assembly GCF_963692335.1 of Osmerus eperlanus. Taxonomy (NCBI): domain Eukaryota; kingdom Metazoa; phylum Chordata; class Actinopteri; order Osmeriformes; family Osmeridae; genus Osmerus; species Osmerus eperlanus. Next base: position 22,265,980 of record NC_085020.1, read on the forward strand.
CTTTAATTTTAGACTGGTAGAACAATCCGATGAGGTATTTTGCACTGTAATATCATTTTACTCGTTTATTTTAGACTGATAGGACATTCTGATCATGTATTTTGCACTGTAAATTTATCCTACCTGTTTATTTTAGACTGGTGGGCCTACTGGTAACAGTCTGATTAGATATTTTGCACTGTAAAATCATACTACCAGGATTTTCTGTCGATGTGGTAGGATGGATCGATAGATAGATATATGGATTGATATAGCTATAATTTTGCTCTACGGTAGCAACATCTGACAAGGTAGGACCAGGACAAATCAACAGTACACCGATCCTGGATCAGTACAGAGAACTGCTTTCGTCACGTGGTCCGTTAATCCCTGTCACTGTCACCGAGGAACGTTTCTGCTGTCATTAGCCAGAAGGACCGATCACGCTGCGAAATGGAGGTGATGCTTTCATTGTACATCAGATGTTTTAGATGTTTACTATACAACAAATTGTAAAGATCGCTTCATTATATTCAAAGTAGCCGTCCCGTGTCAGCAATTAGTGATATTCGAAGTGCATCGTTGAATCCGGTGACTGCAGCTATTAGCTAATGCTAGCTAGCTAGCTAGCTAGCCTCCTTCAATTCCTGTTTGACTCAAGTCAACAGCCAGAGCTAGCTAGCTTACATGATGCTACAATGTTATTTCCAGAATCGTCAAGGCCTCGATCGTTGCTGATCATATTTACAAGCTAGAGACACTGGTTCCAGAGATCGAACAGACACACGTGGAGCCAAATGTATCCACGTGTTGTCACATTTGTTACGATGTTATGAATTGCTGTTAAGTACAACGATGATGTTCGAGCTAATTAGGTTTTGTCTATAGCTAAATGTGATGTTGCAGACAGGTGAAATCGTTGTTCACATTAGCTTCAGAGCTAATGTACCTAACCCCAGTTACCTAAATACGAGTGCGTCCCATAATTCCCTCTTTCCATTCTGAAGGATTTTAAGGCGCGTTTTGAACGTTAATGATTACATTCAGAAATGCGTTCTGTGGTTTTAGGATGACAGCCTATACCTGCTGGATGCGTTTTAGCCCAGTAGCACAGGTCAAACGTGGGAGTGAGGTCAAGTGTACAACTGTCAAGTCTAACACTGTTTTTGATCAATTCCTGTTTTCCTAAATCACTTAATCAGATTTAGCTTTTGACCCCTTTCTTTGACCTAACAGGGGCGTGAGTCCAAGGAGCCAGAACAACTCCGAAAGCTGTTTATTGGAGGACTGAGTTTTGAAACTACAGAGGAGAGTTTAAGAGCCCACTTTGAACAATGGGGAAAGCTCACAGATTGCGTGGTGAGAGAACCATTATGACATTTCATATTTTCCACATTACAGATAATAATGAAGAAGTCTGATATTTTGTGTGTTTTACCTGTAACCTGACGACCTCCCCGCTGTCTTAAAGGTGATGCGGGACCCAAACAACAAGCGCTCGCGAGGGTTTGGCTTTGTGACGTACTCCTGTGGCGAAGAGGTGGATGCTGCCATGGGGGCTCGCCCCCACAAGGTGGACGGACGCGTGGTCGAGCCCAAGAGGGCTGTGTCCAGAGAGGTTAGCCTACCCAGCTGAACTAACCCCGTGGAGCTAACCCAGTTGAACTAACCCAGTTGAACAAACCCAGTTGAACTAACCCAGTTGAACAAACCCAGTTGAACAAACCACGTTCGAACTATTCACTTCTGACCCTTGTAATGTAACCCAGATTCACTTTCAGGTGCATCTCAGTTGAACGAAAACACGTTGTGCTCATATTTCTGTGCTTGGTCTCAGGACTCCTCGCGACCTGGCGCCCACCTGACGGTGAAGAAGATATTTGTGGGCGGGATCAGGGAGGACACGGAGGAGTACCACATACGGGAGTACTTTGAGACATACGGCACGATCGACAGCGTAGACATCATGGAGGAGCGGCAGACGGGCAAGAAGAGAGGGTTCTGCTTCGTCACGTTCGACGACCACGACACCGTCGATAAGATCGTCGGTACGTTGTCGTTTTGAGTTTTAAGAATTTCAATTCGATCAAAATTGGATTTTTTATAAGTTTAAACGCGTGGAACTATTCTCTGTGGTAAACCCTTTTGTTTACCTTTCAGCTCAGAAATACCACACTATCAACTCCCACAACTGTGAGGTCAGGAAAGCCCTATCTAAACAGGAAATGATGTCAGTGTCAAATCAGAGAAGTAAGTCTCCACAATAAACAGTTCAGTTTTTCGGTTCTCTGCAACAAACAAAGACACGCCCTACGTATTAAAGCTGTTATCCTGTAAATTATCGACTCAACGAACCTTTCAAGGGGACTGCACTCATACTAAAGTCCTTAGTACAGTGGTGGACCTGTACACAGTTAGAGCAGCGCAAATTCTGCCGTGTAACTGTAATTGTCTTTTAGACAGGGGTGGAGGATCAGGGGACTACATGGGCAGAGGTGGAGGTTTTGGGGATGGCAACTTTGGCAGAGGCAAGTGCCCTGTTTTTGACCATGGCAACTACAGCAGCCGGGTGAGTGGAGTGGAGCGCTCTGACGGAGCGCGTCCCCCCTGTGTTACAGGAGGCTTCGGCGGAGGGCGGGGCGGTTACGGAGGGGACGGTGGCTACAACGGCTACGGGGGAGACGGTGAGCGCTCACAAACACGAGCCGGCCGGAAGCGCCAGGTGTTCGGCAGGTGTTACAAAACACGGCAGCGTCACCCGAGCCGCGGGCCTCTCGTGAGCGCTGCGTTTGTTGTGTCTCCAGGTGGGAACTACGGCGGGGGGCCCGGCTATGGGGGCAGCCGGGGGGGCTACGGAGGGGAGCCCGGGTACGGAAACCAGGGAGGAGGATTCGGAGGATACGACAACTACAATGATGGAGGTACACAGAACCTTTTAGAGGTGTTGGCTCATGTAGTTAGTGATCCACGACCCACTGGAGGCGGGGTGTCTGGTGTCTGGAACGGGAGCTTGTTCGGTAGTTTGACACCTGTATTTAATTTCTTGTGGTTGATACTCAGGAAACTTCGGTGGCGGAGGAGGAGGTGGACATTACAATGACTTTGGCAATTACGGTGGGCAGCAGTCCAGCTATGGACCTATGAAGGGGAACAATTTTGGCGGCCGAAACTCCGGGGGTCCTTATGGAGGTCAGTGAAGTCTTTAGCTCTGGTGACACTTTTTTTTTTAAACCAACATATGTAAATATCGTGGTTTCTTTTCCCAGGCACAGTTATTTACACTTTGTCTGAGGTTGTGACAGCTTATTGTTTTGAACGAGCTGATCGTCGTTCGTTACAGGTGGATATGGGTCCGGAGGTGGAGGTGGTGGTGGTGGTGGTGGTGGTGGCGGCTATGGTGGTTCACGGAGATATTGAGTTTTGACGCTGGGGTAAGTTCCATTAGAATCAACATGCCTGACCACACAGAGTACAGTGAGCGTATGAGTGTAGAATAACTGTTTTGTTCTATCCTGTATCCATTCAACAGGCTTCAGATCTTAGCAGGAGAGGAGAGGAGGGGTGAATGGGAGGCAGCAGTGGTCAGGAAAGCTGCAGTTTAACTTTGAGGCAGTCGTCTTGAGAGCATTAGAGGAACACAGAAGCCAGACACGTTACTCAAGCTAAAGTGGGAGGAGCTAATGCAAAAAGGGGACTGTTCTTCAAGCGAACCAGTGTAGACATAGTACCTTTCCCACTTTCTGATAGATGTTTCCCCATTTACACATTTTCCCTTTTGTGTATATGAAGTGTGTGTACTGTGCCTGTGGTATCAGGAGTAAAAACAACATTTATTTTTTATTTTTTACTCTGCAGTCAGTTTTGAATGATGCGTTATGTTGCTGTAGATGTATTAGATTTAGATCTGGAGTCTTTTCATCTTTGTCACTGAAGAATTTGGTTTTGTCAAAACATCCCAGGCATTGCAGGCCCATCTATAAGCTTTAGCTGGCCATTTTTATTTGAAGTTATTATGATTGCTTGTTTCTCAGTGTCATGTGTATTTTGATTTTGTATTTGAAGAACAGCATGTAATTCATAGTATTAGTGTAACAAGCAATTTTAAGCAGACTGGACATTAATTAAGGGAATGTTTCACACTACTTGTACACAGTAAACAGAAATCTAGATTGTTTAAATATTTTGAGAAGTGAAAAAAAAAAACAGATTAAATAAAATTTGTTTAGTAAAGTACTTTGAGGTTTTAGTGCGTCATTGGCTGAGAGAGAGAGTTGCATTTTTTTCTCCATTGCGTATTTGTCTGTAATGAAGTGTAGTAAAAAGCCATGTCTGAGAAGAACCGTTTTCTTGGAACTACTTTCAAAGATCTTTTTTTTCCAACCCCATGGCTCAATGGCAAGAGAGTCCGCTAGTCCCTAGGGCTAGGCTCACAATCCACCTATGCCAGTTTTGAGCTAGTAGGATTATTGCCACTGCCAGCCTCTTCAGCGGGATAGTATGGAACAGACTGTCAGACAGGACCTCTTCAGCCGCAGCACAGTGGACGAGTCAGCATGTTCAGAGAGGAGGCAGCTTCCACAGCCACGTCCGAGGAGGGGGAGCGTGCAGTCTCCATGCCATGTAGTGAGCATCTCTCTCAAGGCTAGCTAAACCTACATTTACATTTAGTCATTTAGCAGACGCTCTTATCCAGAGAGACTTACAGTAAGTACAGGGACATTCCCCCGAGGCAAGTAGGGTGAAGTGCCTTGCCCAAGGACACAACGTCAGTTGGCATGACCGGGAATCGAACCAGCGACCTTCTGATTACTAGCCCGATTTTCTAACCGCTCAGCCACCTGACTCCCTAAACCTCCCCAGCAACTGATGCTAGCGAAGAAAGACTAGGAAGTGCCGTGCCTTTGGACACTTGGAGATCCCGTTGAGTCAGATACACTTTGCCAGAGAATACTAGTTTTCAGACGTAACAGGAAAAAAAAAAAGAAAAAGGGAGTGAGTATTTCTCAAAAATGCTTACCTTTCAGAAGATGGAGCAGGTAAGAGTAACTACTTTGCTTGATTTACAGATTTGGAAAGAACCATTTCATCCGCTCTTAATGGCTGAAACTCTGTAAAGACCTGGTAACATGGAAGGTTCTGGATGGGTAAGACAGTATGTTTTTCAAAGTATTATCCATGGCTGCCACTTGACACTCTTAAATGTACAATACCACAGAGGTTGAACAAAAGCATTTGGTCTGTAAAGTATGAGAGAAGGGTTCATTCACCCATTGTGTAGCCGATCAAATTGCACTTCTACAAAGAATCTGAGGTTTCTGGAGCAGTCCTACAGTCAGGAAGGTTTCAACTGTGTACACAGTATGTGTGTCTGAACAAGGACCTCACAGTGGCAGGAACATTCAAGGGAGACTTTTGCGCAATTGTCTGACTGTGTACATTTACATTTAGTCATTTAGCAGACGCTTTTATCCCGAGCGACTTACAGTAAGTACAGGGACATTCCCCCGAGGCAAGTAGGGTGAAGTGCCTTGCCCAAGGACACAACGTCATCTGGCACAGCCGGGAATCAAACTGGCAACCTTCTGATTACAAGCCCGCTTCCCTAACCGCTCTGCGACCTGACTCCCTAAGACTCCCTAAGTGTTGTGTTTGAGAGGGTGAAACATGGATAGGACTGACAGGATTCATTCCCTTAAGCTGGCGAGGGCATTGCTCCCCTGCTCAGAAACTGGACACACCACATGTGAATAAGCACACTGCTCACTTTAAATTACACCCAGGAAGAGTTAGAGAATAGTGACAGAGACCAAACTGTTTTACATGGATACTCTAAAGAACTACAGTACTATACTATATACTCTTATCAACACCCAAATGAAATTGACCGCACATACTGTACTCCCATAGTAAGTCTTGACGATAAACTGAATAAAATAAATGATGCATTCCAAAAATGACTTCTTTTTTTTCCTGAATAATGATATTTTCTCTCCAATTTCTTTTGATATGTTCGGTATGGATCATAGCTGTAATTCACTCAGTTGAGAGTCTGAACACAATTTAATCGGTCGATCTGCACAACAGAGTAGTTGTGTCACTTGGTAATGGTCACAGAATAACAAACCTTTTAAATCATTTATCAAATTAGTAGGTTGTATTTTGTGGGTGGGTTATTTTCTTGTCCTGTGAAATAACGCAGGGTAGCAAAAGCTGAACTTGGGAGTGTACCTTCTCATTCTGCTATCTTTTGTTAGCTTTGTAGTTGGAAAAGAAAAGGGTTTGGTGCTCAAAGGTAACGTTGGTGAGTGAAAGTGCATCGAAGTACAAATACTACCGAGTGCTGTGCTTTCCAAAGTGTTTATCCAGGGGACCTTTGTAAAGTGTTCATGCATGGTTCACATGGAGTTTAACTGAACAATAGAGTTACTGTGGCATAACAGAATGAATGCTGTGTTTTCCGAGCCTGCGTACTGTACATGGGCTCTGTAGCATTAAAGGATTCGGGTCATCATGGGCCAGATTTAGTTGAATGCGCAAGTCTCTGTTCAGTAAAAAAAAAGGGTGATTGATCAAGTCTAAAAATGTACAGAAACGTTGTGCTGATCCACATACACTATTCAGTGTTCCGTACTGCATTTGGTTTAAAGAGAAATCACATGGATTGTTACGTAATCTGTCTCCAAAACCATGTGTCCATCTGGTTCCCATAATGCGGCCTATCTGCAGTGTTTTTCCCAGTAAAGTTTCCAGCGTTTAGTCAAAGCTGAGTTCCGAGTCAAACACGAGACCGATCGTCTATACGAATAGTTTATTATAAAGCACGAGAGAGCCAGGAGATAAAAAAAGATGGAACTGCAAATCAAAAAGTACAGTTTATAAAATAGATTTAAGTAACAGTGATTGCAACAAAATTTGTAGCATACTAAAACGTGATATATATACAATACATTTTCATATCTCGATAGCAAACAAGGTGAATATTTACAAAGAATGTCAGTAAAAGAATCTCTGAGGAAAATAGAGAGCAGTACAAAAGAAATAAAATATCAAAATGTGTCAATAGAGATCCAGAGAGCGAGCAAAAACTATATAATAGTTCTGCTATAATAGTTCTGCTCTTCTAAAAAGCCAAGCGTCTACAAAGTTATCCTTGCATAGAGTTACTACTATGATAACGCTGTACCACGTAATGAAGCCGATCGGTGCTAATTGGGACCGCTCTTGAGTGTCTTTTTGACGCGAGGCACGAGGAATACGCTGCCGTCGGTGGTCTGCTGCAAGGAGTAGTCGGCCGGGGAGTAGGAGCAGCCCTCCTCGTCTCTCAGCAGGCTGAACACCTCCAGGTACAGGGTGCTGAGCTGCCGCTTGGCCTCCCTCAGGCTGCCTGCGTTCCGCCGCTTCTCCTCCAGCTGACGCTCCTTCTCCTCCTTCAGGGAGTCCAGGTCGTACTCCAGCCCCACGATGTTCTCCATCTTGCGCTTGCGGCAGTTCTGCGCCGCCACCTTGTTCTTCCCCCGCCGCCGGATGTCCCGCACCAGGGCCAGCTGGGCCTCGTTGAGCTGGTGCTTGGACATCATCTCGTTGAAGTCGTCCACGGGCAGGTTGATGACCGTGTCCACGGTGAAGGGGATCTGCAGGGCCTTGGCCTTCTGCTCGTCTCTGGAGAGACGCTTCTCCGAGCGCTTCTTGGGCTTGTCCTTGGTGAAGGGGTGGCTGCTGTGACCCGCCTCCTCGTCCGGCTCCGTCTTGTTCGGCCGGTGTTTCTTCCCCCGCTTCTGGGCGGCGGGGTCCGACGCCGAGAGGGGCTGTTTGAAGCCGTCCGGTTGGTAGTTCAGGGAGAACATCTCCGAGTAGTCGGATTCGGCACTTCCGGGGTTGCTGTCCATCTCCTCCATATCCGAGTCGCTGAAGCCGTACGAACCGTCCCCGTACACCGATTTTTCGGGGGAGCTGGCGTTGGGGCTCGTGTTAAACGACACTCCCGAATCCGAATCGGGGCATTCGGTCATGGCTTCGAGTTCCCCTCTGTCAAACATCTCCCCAGGAGACAGGCTCTGTGTGTCCATCGGTTTAAAGGGTGGCTTGTGGGCGGGGTCGGCCAAGGCGCCGTCTCCCTCGGCCTGGTCGTGGACCTGGGCGTCGCTGCTCATCTCGCCGGGGGCGAGGCCCGGGTAGAAGACGTCACAGAAGCCGTCTGTGCTGAAGGTGGTGTTTATCTCTGGGGCTTCCAGGGTCATCTGGCCCAGGTGGTCTGGGGGGGCCCCCGTCGGGAAGGCCCCCTCGAAGCTGTGGACGAAGTCCCGGGGGCAGGCGTGGGCCGCGCCGGGGCTGTCGTCCGTGTGCTGGGGCAGGGGGTAGAAGCTGTAGGCGGGGCTGTGTGACGGAGGGCTGCTGGCGGGCAGGTACCCTGACGTGTCCAGCAAGGTGTCCTCCATTTGCATGTTCAGGCACTGCTGCGAAACGAGAACAATTCCAAATGGTTTAAGCCCCATGGTGTTGGATAACAAGCTCTCTACAACAAGCTGTGCCAGGATTATGTCTACATTCCTAACAGAGAATGTTCCTCCCCCTAAAACGAACACAAGTACTCAAAAGAAGGAACTAAACAAATGCCAAAGGGTTCGGCCAGTCTGTTTACTGGAGACGCATGACTTGTATGTATGTAGGCATGCATGCTTCAGTGTCATTATCTGCTATATATTTCAAAGCTATTATGTTGCTACCATGGCCACAAGGCCTCCCCCCCCCCCCCCCCCCTCGGATATGAGCACCCTCTATGTGGAAACCCGATCTCAGAGGAATTAGCTGTGTGCATCTGCCTCTGCCTACGTATATATGCCCTAGTCCCACAGGCTCAACAAAGGTGAGCTTGTGTGCTGGTGCCTGCCTCCTGCCATCCAGGCATTCTTTGTGGGTGTTTGTTCTGCGACCGCAACCGCGGGGGGAGAATCTGCCTATTGTACCTGCAGCTCAGGGAGGGACAATAGCTCAATCCAGGCCTGCTCCAGGTCTGGGGAGGTTCTCTGTGGGGGCAGGGGGTCTGGGTGGGCTGGGGTCCGGGCCGCACGTGGAGGTTCTGGGGCCATCATTATGTGGCCGCTGGTGGGGGCTGGAACCAAGGCTGTGTCCAGGCCGGCGGGGCTTGGCTGCAAGGCAAGTTGATTTGGCGACATTTCAACAAAGGCGTTTTAAAATGCTTCGAAAACAAGAAGAGGATTTCCAGGCGATGCATTCACGCTCGCCGTGGGTTGTGTAAACAAGGAAATGTGTTGTCGGTGAGCACAGACAGAGGAAACGCCTCAGCCAGCGTTCTTACCTCAGCCAGCGTTCTTACCTCAGAGTTCTCTACCAGAGGGAAGGTCTCTGCCAGCAGCTGCATACATTCATCAAAGGACATTGCATCACCGTTGTCTTCTGTAAAACCAACATTCTGAAAAGAAAAGATTCAGGGTCCGTCATTCCGAAGAGTGGAATATTCCTGTTCTGCCACACGTATTGTCCATGTTGACTACACGGCGTCCCCTCCTTGGAAAACAATGAGGGAAGTGAAGCTGAACTCCACTGCACACGCAGCAGTTTCTAAAGAGCTAAATCCTCCCGATGCAAAACTACAGAGCCACCTGTGTTTCTCTAATTACACGGGATGAGGTGGTTACCTAGCTACAGCACAGCTGCGCCCCAACTGAGTGCGAAAGGAGTGGCCAGCTTTTGACATGACTGATGGCCGTGTGTGTGTGTGCGCGCGCGCATGCGCATGCATGTCTGTGGTGTGTGTGTGTGTGTGCGTATCCGCGTGCGTGTGTACCTGCGTAATCTCAGAGGGCTCGCCGGCGTCCCGCGCGGGGCCGAGCGCCGGGGGGGGAGGGCGAGGCACAAACTCTCCCGTCTCCTCGTCCAGCTGCAGCTGGGCCAGCAGGGCCTTCTCCTGCTGCCTCGCCAGCTCCTGCCTCTTCTCCTCCTCCGCCTCGCGCTGCCTCCGCAGCTCGCGCTCCTTCTGCCTGTAGCTGTAGTCGAACACCTCGCGCCGCGCCCCCAGGTCGATGTCCTGCCTCCATAAGATGTCGATCAGGTCCGTGTCCTGAGAGAGAGAGAGAGAGAGAGAGAGAGAGAGAGAGAGAGAGAGAGAGAGAGAGAGAGAGAGAGAGAGAGAGAGAGAGAGAGAGAGAGAGAGAGAGAGAGAGAGAGAGAGAGAGAGAGAGAGAGAGAGGGAGAGGGAGAGGGAGAGGGAGAGGGAGAGGGAGAGGGAGAGGGAGAGGGAGAGGGAGAGGGAGAGGGAGAGGAGAGGGAGAGGGAGAGGGAGAGGGAGGGAGAGGGAGAGGGAGGGGTGAGTGTGGCTCGAGAGACACGCCCCCCTGACTGGCGCAGTTACGGGCTGCTGCTGTGCCCCCCCCCCGAGCGAGGAGAGGCCCTGCCACTGAGAACGGGCTCTGCACCGAGGTGCCGCGCCCTCCTTTGACGACGACGACAGGCGAGGAGGAAGAGGAAGCCACATGAATAATGAATGCCGCTTCTCCGTTTCGGGGCCGCGTCGCCACCCAAGCCGAGGTGAGGACACGGCGTGGCGTGAGGACACGCCGTGGCGTGCGGCCCGTCACAGGCCGCTCTCTGGCTGAACACGTCAAAGGAACACGAGGGAACTGTAACCGTGGCACCTGGTACGGATCACAACGCCAAATACATGCCAGTTCATACATGATTGGACATTGAATCTTCTGATAACATGTTAGATTTAGGATAGTTTTATTGTAAGATTGTGTCAACTTCCGCCTATCTCTTGGCTGTTGGAATCAGATTGCTGCTAGCTGCCTGTTTAATCAGGAATGTCCAGCCATAGCCTGAGCTAAGTGTGTGACTCCATTAGGCCTCTTAACATACATAGAATTTAGAGAAGGAAATGTTTCACAAAGTCGGCGGGATGTTGCATGAACCCAACATGTTTGGTCACAAGCCGAGCTCAGAGCATGTGACCTTGGGTGTCTTATCTGTGGACGGAGGCGGGCTGTGGGTAGCTTTAGAGTCACAAGGACAAAACGGCGTCGAGAGAGGAGGAAGCAGAAGGTGGCGTTTGAAGAACCGCTTGAAATCAGTTTCTGCATTTTCCTATTCATATCAAATCGCAATCACCCAAGTCGTTCCTAACATATAGTCTGGTACAATCAGGTTGAAGGCAAAAACGAAATATCCAAAGCCAAAAATATGACAAAAACATGTATTTTTTAACTATATTTTCCCTACATGTACAGTATGATACTGTGAACAATAAGTAGTGTGTGGACTTGCATCAGCAGCTGTCTCCAGCATTTCATATTTACCTCAGTGTTGCATCACAAGCTACACAAGGCCATAACCACAGCCTCTGATGTCACAGCCTGTGATGTCACAGCCTCTGATGTCACTCCAGCTAGCCAGGTCAAAAGTCCCACCATTTAATCATACAGCAGCTTTATGGGCGCACAAACATGCATTTATGGCCGTGGGAGATGGTGGATAAATACAGCTTTTGGGGTCAGCCAAGTTTTCGGACACAAACAGCCCATTAGGTCCATTTGTCACACGCCTTAAGTGCTCGCACACCACCACGTCTACATTGGGTTATTGTATGTACGCTTTTTCTCAGCCTGAAACCAACTGGGACGACGACTTTCTCTGAAACAACTCGACATCTTCCTTACCACCCGTAAAGGACAGATGACTTCCAGAACATGCGCAAATAAATCAATGATCAAAAGCTAAGACTTGTAAATCAACGATGCTTGGCTCCATGTTACATTTAGTCATTTAGCAGACGCTTTTATCCAGAGCGACTTACAGTAAGTACAGGGACATTCCCCCCGAGGCAAGTAGGGTGAAGTGCCTTGCCCAAGGACACAACATCATTTTGCACGGCGGGGAATCGAACCGGCAACCTTCTGATTACTAGTCCGATTCCCTAACTGCTCAGCCACCTGACTGTTCATTAGGCCTTTGAGTCTACTCGATAGCAGAATACTTCTTTTACTGTGTGTCGGACCATGTGTCACACCTTGTGATGTTTGTCTGATTCACGCTATAACCGTGTTGTAAACGCATATGCTACACTAGGCATCAGTGAACGGATCCTTTCAATGTGAAATTAGTTCCTGGAAATGAAATGTATTCCAACATTAAAGTTTCAACATGTGGGTGAACTTCAGCCTACAGACCAGCTGAGTAGGCCCGAGTGAAACCAGTTTTGTAAGAGGAACCAGCGTGCTATGATGGCCTTACCCCTCACAGGCCTACCATGGAGGCTGCAGTGGGCGCAGTAGGCATACAGTTGAGGACTTGGTTGCTTTGTAAAGGTTATTCATGGGCTGTTTTGAAAGCAAATATTTACAGTGGCTTTTCAGGAAAGACAGGTTTGGTTTTTACACTGCCTTGAGACGCCATTCCTAAAATAGATGATGAAATCCGAATGTTTCCAGAATACATTTCCAGGCAGCAAACAGGAAGCACAGTGACAGGAATAGTCCCTTGGGTTTAAGATATTACTTTGGCCAATATCTAGTTTTATAATAGGACAATGTATTTTTTAACAGCTTCGAAACTGTGATCAGGATCTAAAAACTATCTGACTGAGTCTGTCGTTTCTTGTTAAGATTACGCGATGCAAATATCTTGATAAGTAAAGCCAAAGTATGTCGTCAGAGATATGGAAACAACTATTGTTAACCAGCAGCACTTCACTCAATAGGGCCTCCTGGGATTGAGCAATGAGCGAAGCAGGACCAAAGGTATCATGTCAGTTACGGTATCACACGCAATGGGGCTCCTTCACACGCGAGGGGGGCTGCGATGTCCAATAACCAGGCCAATCAAGACTAGTTTGTAACAGAACAAATCGGCTATGAATTTCATCATCGTCAATTTTCCATGTTTGGCCTATGTCTTGCTGCACAGGGGGACGCTAGACATTTAACGGCAACTTTCTACGTGAAACATCACCGCTATTTGGGTCGTTTCTCTGCGGCACTTAAGTGACTAAGCACATTTTATCGTGGGGAAAGTAGGCTATAGTGGTAGCCAAATGAGAAGAAGCGCATAGGCTACAAAGCTACATGTGAAATGCACGGCACACTAGAAATTCATAAAATACAAATATTCCAACAGAATCAAGTTTACCACACTGTTATTACATACTAGTAAGTAGCATTATTAGAATAATTTGCCTATATGTCCGTTTCAAAAGCGACAATAAGAATGAGGGCGAGAATAGTGATAGGAAGAGAAGCTCTTATAAGCTCTTAATTAGTAGCCAATGAATTTACCTACGTTGACAAATAAAACATATTCAATGTTACTTTTAAAAAAGTGGGCTGTACGGTCTGTTAAAAAAAAAAAACCGAAACAACCAGAAAGCAGGTGTGAAAATGACCTCAATTTTCATTAAACAAATAACAGCATTACCATTTACCTGTTGACATGTAGGCATTTTAGGTATCTCAATTTCCATAATAATGGAAAATAAAGTACTGTCTTCTTGCAAAGAAACGCCCCCTCCCAAACTGTTATTTGTATTCCTTTGAGGCAGTGTAAAATGGTGGTCTATCCGAAGACGAGTCTGGCGCAGCACGTTTGGTTTCAGAGGAAATAATGCTTCTAAATTCTTATGAAAATTACGGAAAACCCCAGGCAGCTGATGATGGCCACGCCCACACAGTCCGGCAGCCAGTCAAGCGCCCTTCTGGATCAGCGATGGGATCGTCCCACTCAATGTTATACAGGACCGAAATACAAAGTGTCTGTGAACAACATGATCCTTATCATTAAAACAGGTTTACATAATGGCAGGCAAGGCTTTACGAAACAGTCCGTGTTTTACAGCACATGTCAGGGATACATAGCCTGTTTTCGGTCATAGGCTACTCTTTCTTATTCAAAACCAAAAAATATAAGTAAGCTAAGCTGATTCAAATAATATGTCCACAAATTTTATGTACATTAAAAAAACACTTGACGGACAAGAAGAACGATATAATAAAGAGATGCTGAAGATGACCACTGATATCACAACGACACTTGACATTGACAAACCTGAAAGTTAGTTTATTGCATGGCGACCTCTTCCGGCTGTCACCTTTACATGCACAGAGGCCCGGAGCCTTCAAGCGCTCTGCTTCTGAATTTCAGCAATCGTGCATCTCACCTAAATTAGAACCGAAAAATAGGATACGGTGACTAGCAGAACTAGAAATATGAGCTAGCCTACAAAGCAAGAACGTTCGAGGCCTGGAACTGTTTATTATTGTTGTCTTTGCACAGTCCTGAATGGCAATCTTCATAGGAAATTAGCTTACACAGAAACAGTAAAACTGGTAGTATTGCTTGCTAAGCGTTGCTCAAGAGTTTCCACAATGTGCCAGCTGCAATGTGCTGCCGGCTGTTAGAAAGCGCAATGGATTATTGACAACCAGGAACTATTCTAAACATTCTGGCGCCTCAATGCAAGAAATATATTGACACCGTTGCACCAATATGCAATTAACCAGCGTCTGAAAGATGTCTAGGTAATGAGGTGGGCTTTGTCCCGTGCGCTCTGACACGTATCTGTAAAGAACCTCACTCTACCTCTACCTCTCTACCTTACCTACAGTACAGCCCACTGTCCCCACTGTCTGAAATTACACTAAAAAGAGTTTTTTTTTCTTCTGACGCGCGCTCACGAATACGCGTTCACGTTTGGCAGCTCCACGTCGACATTCTTCCAGCTGCAGACTGAACTGCACAGGGCTGTTAGAAGAAGTAAAGGCGACGTGTAGGCACCTAACAAACAGTGTACTGCAGGTTCCAAAGAAGGACGTCAACCGCTAAATGAAGCCATGAAAACTACAGTCTTTCTTGATAGTTTGTTCAGTATCCTTCAGTGTTTCAGACAGCCTGCTGCTTTTGCATTTTATGATCCATTTGCCCTCGTGGTGGATTGCAGCTGGCCCCTTTTAACTGCCTCCACTTCTCTCAGGTATAGTATTATTATTAAAAGCACCTAACTGTATAGCTTTAATGTAATTGTTTGTTTTATGACATAATCTAGTCGTTGGGCACCATGCTGTTCGTACCATTCTTTAAAACCACTAGCTGGATTTTGCACTTTGAAACTTCGAGACAATCAACGTAAGATCAATTTCTCAAAACTGACCTCAAGCTCATACAATGGGTTTGTTTATTAACAAAATATCGTTGTTTAATCGTGATGGTATTTTATCCGTTTTTCTTCTCGTTCATTCAAATTCTGTCAGCAATTTTATAACATCAAATAACAAGTTGAGAGTTACATATTACATGTGGATGCATTAGGCTATACCCCTTGTGTAAAAAAGATTACCAGAAAGAAAGCATGCTTCCAAATTTGGGACCTTTAGACACGTCAGCTTTTTCATTCACTGACTGACCTGCTTTTTAACTTTACACCCTTGAAGATTGTCAAGGTTGAACTGTAAAAGTAAACACTAGTGAAAGGTATTCATGCTCCCTGGCCTGCTGTAGCCTAATATTTTGATATGAAACCATTTAGGAGGTCGGGGCTGGAGGTAGAGAGTGAAAGTCCATTCAAGTCTCCAACAGGTAGGCCCCACTCAGATTACAGACTCATGTGGTGTGTCGTAGGCCCAAAAAGATCCAGCTGTCCAGCCTTTGCAGTTCCGTTTGCACCTTTTCCTATTTCCTTACGTGCTTTCATACAGTTGAATAAAGTTTGATCTAAAAACCTTTTTTATTTATTTATAAAAAACTAACATTTCTACTGTAAATCCTGCATTCTGAAATCAGTGAGATTCTATTAAAAAACAACAATGTGAATGTATTATTGACATGTTTTCCACTCTCTTGTTTCATGCACAGAATCGCAGGTAAATGAGTGGTGGAAATGGTCTGCACAATGGAGTAACCTGTGATGTGGCACTATGGCTTTCCAAGTAAAGTTCTGTGGTACACTTAGACTCTGGTTGTTTGCAGTCAGTGCATTACAGAACTTTGTTTTGGGAGTTTGGTTCTGGCCTGAGGGATAGAAAAAACATCTGGACAGTGACGAAATAATTCACAAGCGACACACATCGTTTTGTTTCTGAGTTGTTCTTCTGAGAATAAAGTTTGGTGCCCGGTCGGTTCCCATGTGTTTACATTTGCATTAATTATGACAATAAAGACACAGAGGCTAATGTCCAAACTACGCTATTGTTGCACTACAGTTGAAATGACCGTGTTTGGATGAGTTGCAGTTGTAGAATGCCTTTGAAGAATGTTGCATCATATTTAGTAAGAACACACAGAACCATATGGACTCAGCAGTCCTGCATGACTCAACAGAGCGGTGCGATGGAAAGGTAAACACACAACCACTTGGCCAAAGCTGCTTTGTCGTGCTAACCCTACAGTGTAAAGTAATGGGGTGTGTGTGGTTTGTGGTTGTGCAAACCTAAATGTCACGTTTCCGATTTAGTTGTTTCATATTGTTCTCTGGTGCCTTTTCATTTTTGTGTGAGTGCTGACTGATGTATGAACTAATGGAATAATTAAATAAAGCTTGGTGTAG
Organism: Osmerus eperlanus; assembly: GCF_963692335.1. Classification (NCBI taxonomy): domain Eukaryota; kingdom Metazoa; phylum Chordata; class Actinopteri; order Osmeriformes; family Osmeridae; genus Osmerus; species Osmerus eperlanus. The sequence continues at coordinate 22,282,505 of NC_085020.1, forward strand.
GAACCTATTGTATTGAATGGTCAATTTAGCTTCAGAGACAGTAGCAAATTATTCTACATAGTGGTGTAATTTCTACCAGGCAAACATGAAAGCAAGGTATCACTTAAAATAGAAACTACTTTGCTGTACACACAATTCCTCAAAATGTAGGCCTCTACAAGTTCTACGCAAAGCCTACGAAAAATAACTGGCTACTAATATAAAAATATATTGTTTAATCCAAACTCTATAATAAATGCATACACCTGCATGTAACCTACTAAAGGTGACACAATTCAAATATTCAGGCAGAAATGTGATTAAAAGTGAAGAACGAGTGATATTAGGCTAGGCTACATTGTAAAAAGTGGCCTGCTCAGATTGGTGGAATCAATACAGATAAGCAATGTAACCAATCTGGTAGCTAATGTTCCTGACACACATTAAATACAATTCCCGTATTGCCCGATGGTATCCGGTTACAATGTACCTCATATCCTCGCTGCTGACCTCTGACAGCCGCTGCCTCCCCCCCTCACAAACACGGAAGCAGCATGGCGTCAAGTAGCAGCAGCGGCGGCAGCTCCGAGGTGCAACGAATTGCACAGCAAAGATTGAGAATAATCGCTGGACATCTACAGAGACCTGCGTACGATGAATCGGGGATCGTTGCTATGGAGTGCAAAGCTGAAGAAAGCAGATCAGATGTTGCCAACACACAGAAGACGTTGCCGAGGAGGAGGTAAAGGCTATGATGATGGAGAGCTCTCGCTGTCACGAGTGTCCGTCTGCTAGCTATTAGCTTGCATAGTGAGCTAATAGTTTAAATGACATGCATTATTAGTCACTAACAGTAACTGAATACAGTCCACTGTCGTCTTAGTATAGTTAGACTGCCGTAGTACATTTAAGCACTGCTTCATAGCTTTCAAACTTGGTCCGCTAGCATTGCTTGTAGCGGCTACTCTGAATGCGATTCATTCATAAGTGGGTGCGGCGGGTGGGCATAGACGTGGTTTGGTTTGGTAACACATCTTTCTTGATCGATATAAATAGCACTAGTTCTATCAAACGAAATCGATGTGTTGAGAGGGGAACGTCTTTTAATCAGTCTTCTGTAATGCATTAATTCAGAAACAAGCTGGATGAGAGAGACGTCGATGTGCCTTACATTTTGACATTTCCGCCCATTTTTGACTGGTTAGTCAACGTACTGGCTGACAGAGGCCAGTTTATTAGTGCGTCAGGCTAAGGAATGTTTTTAAAGTTTGCCGGCCTAGTTGTCAAGATACTTTGACGCCCTATTGTCTTATCATATACACAACAAAATCAACGAATATGTTGTTTTCCGTTGCTAATATGGGTCATTCTGGGACACTTATTCCCTATCATTGGTAAAATAGTAAACATTGACAAAGGAGGAACGGAGAAAGTTGGTCAGGTAGGATTACAACTTTCCCCCATAAAACTGTGATCGGATTGGACAAGAGCTTTGGTGGCCTGACTCTCAAACAGGGTTGTGAAAAAATCTGCTCCTTCCAGGCGGGGCATGTTCCCTCTCATGGTGTACTGACATCTAGTGTCATAAAGCAGATAACGCAATGACCTCAGTGCAAAGTTACATATCTGAATTTACCAACAGTTTGTACAAATGGCCTTGCGAAACTTGATCACAAGTCAACCTGATGCTCTGATTAAGAAAGGTTATGGAGTTCGAGATATGTTTCGTCTTAAGTTGTACCCAAGGTAACAGTTGACTTATAAAAGTCAGTTTGTGAGCAACGTTATTGTGGCTATTTGTGAGGGTATAAGAGAGATTATGCATGCCTGAGGTAGTGTTGAAATATATTTACACTTGCATTATCTTCATTTAACAGATGATTTTATCCCAGGTGACCGGCTATGAATAGTGAATAGAAACTCAAGAATCAGAAGTGTTTATTTACAAACAGAAGGGTCTAATAGTCTGAGACTACTAGTCAGATACTTCTAGGCCTATTTTGCTTTTTTCTCACATGTAATATCCTCTTAATTTGAGTGTAAAGTTAAATCTTTGAAAAATATACATTCATTCCAGAGTATGTTAGTATCACATTTGGCATGTGATATCATAGGCAGGCCTTTTGGCGTGTACCTGATGCCCAGTTCTGATACCTCTCGTGTGGTGGGTTGGACGGACTGAACCAGTCTATGTGCCCAGCTGAATTGGGTGAAACTCCCTCCGGTGTCACCTGGAAGGTATTTGGCATCATGCTTTGCTCCTAAAGCATCATAGAGTGAAATCAACTGTTTGGAATGGATGTTTAGAAGCCAGACTTATGAGATTAAGGCCTGAATCATAAACTATAAACACTGTTCACCTAGATAAATACAACACTCCTCGTGCACCTTGAATTATGAAAAGGTTATGGCAAGGAGTGGCTATGATATGGCTATTAGTACAAATAATAACTGTGGTTCCTCTGGAGTCTCCTTCCTTTGTGTGAGCGAACATTCTGTGGGTGTCATTGCTCAACAGAAAAGACTCCCTGACAAGCCAGCCACTCCCTGTTAGCATTAGGTGGTTGCTGGTGAGGAATCGTCGTTTGAGAGGAACCGGGTTGGCCATCCTGCGACGTTACCACGGTAACAGGGAATGGGGTTGCCGTCTGTGCCCCGGCCACAGGAGAGCGGCAGTGGCTCGGGGGAACACTGTGCTCTTGGTGTCCCTGTCAGCTGTCCCCAAGGCTGAACACAGACACAAGCCACAGTGTATCCAGGGGAAAGTTCGACACCATTCGTCCTTGACTAGAGGGGTTTAAAGAGATCCAAAACAAAAGATTGCGGAAGGAAGTCCCGATATCTGAAACGATGGGATGATGGCGGTGTCTGGATGTGCAAGGCCGCAGCCTTTGGAAAAAGTCAGCCCTTGGACTGTGTGTGTGGCGTTTTCCTAAGATGAGCGTCCTGTCTTGATCTGAGAAGTGTTCTGACACGGTGAACTTGCTTGACAACGGGTTCTTGTTTTCCCACAGGCAGGAAGTGATGAAATGGAATGGCTGGGGTTACAGTGACTCCAAATTCATCCTCAACAAGAAAGGCCAAGCGGAATTCACCGGCAAGAGGTACCGTCTTTCGCTTTGCAACAGTCATGTACGCGTTACACAGGTGTCTAAACCTGGTATAACTGAACATTATTAAACCATGAGATCTCATACTGACTTTATTAATATTACTAAGAAAAATACCCCCATCCTTACACAATTCCATTCCATCGTACATTGACCTGTAAACTTTCTCTTACTGGGAGAGAAAGTGAGTCTGAGTGGAGATATCATGTATCTTCACACCACACGCCTTTTGAGAAACTCCCCCCTGGCCAGTCCCATCCATGTGGTGCTACTGCCATCTGGTGGCAGCATCTGCAGAGAACATTTAAACACATCGGAGAAGGTCAAACAGTATGATAATCAGTCGTCTGAAAAATCCCTCGGTTGCGTTGAACAGATAATGTGTTGACTTGACAACTCGATTCCCCCTTGCTCCAAACGAGAGAGAAGTGAAACGCGGTGCACGTTGAATTATGTGGACCACTTATGAATGTTTCTTTTTTATCCCCCCCCCCCCATCTCTGTGTGTGTAGAGAAACACAGCCTAACGTTTCCATGCTGTCAAGTGACTGAGCAGGCTTTCAATTGGCACAGGCACCAGAATGGATCGCTCTCTCATCTGGCGAGCCATCAACCTCTGTTCTATAGCTTTATCTTTGTCTGGCACGATGGAGGCGGAGGGGGAGGCAGAGAGGGAGGCAGAGAGGGAGGCAGAGAGGGAGGCAGAGAGGGAGGCAGAGAGGGAGGCAGAGAGGGAGGCAGAGAGGGAGGCAGAGGCAGCGATGGGCCAGCCTGTTGTTGTTCTTTGTCTCTTCCTCTTTAGTTGTAAGGGTGATGTACGACTTAACAAAAGACAGCCCTGCCTGTCGGAATCAAAAAGAAGCCAAGGCGCCCGGATCGAGGTGTCTGGGTTTTGAGTAATGGCTTGAATTGTACAGGATGTTGCACAGCAAATGGTTTTTCCCTCTTCGAAGCTGTAAGCTGTATCAAACCGCGTCTCCGTCGCGCTTCCTCAGACGAAACGTTGTCGGACGAGCCGACTTGGAGGACACTGGAGGGAGCGGAGGAGTGAAAGTCGGAGAGAAAGTCCTCCTCCCCCTCCTCCTCTCCTCCTCCAGAACCTTCTATGACAGAGGCTTTTTCATTAAGGGCTGTGTATCATGGTCTGCTGGACAAAGGCACACCACAGTCCCCCTAATGGGCTGGTCGTCACCGTGCCAGCAGCTCAATTATACAGCGGCCGAGGTGGCGATGGCACGGCCAGCGCTATCGCCTGGGCCGCCTATTAACCTCCTCCGACACCAGCTGCACACACTCCCAACCCATGACGGACGCAGAATGCCAACCCGCGGCATGCCAACCCGCGGCATGCCAACCCGCGGCATGCTAACCCGCAGCGACTCCCAGACGAAATGCCAAGTGTGTGGGGGGGGGGATGGGGGTCTTATTTGGTCTCAGAAGTGGTGTTGTGTGAGGAAGTAACGTGTGTTGTGAACTGCCCCCCCAGGTACAGGCTCAGTGGGATGATCCTGCCCAGTCTGAGGGAGTGGATGGAGAAGACGTTTGCCACGAGCATGCAGCATAAAAACATGGCGATGGTGAGCGTCGACCGCCGGCGAAACCCTCAAACCCCATTCCTGAATCACCACGACGACGGCAGTCGCTTCATGACTCCCCCCCCCTCCTCACCCCCTGTGTCTTTGTTTCAGCCGGTTCTGAATGCCAGCTCTGTGCAGCCGCCCTCCCTGAACCAGCCATTCGTGGATGAGCTCAAGTCCTCGGGCGTCCCCTTCTCCCTGGACGCCGAGGACCGGGTGTTCCGGGCCCACGGTGAGGCATTCTGGGAAGGCCCCCCCTGAGGGCCCACCAGCAGGGGTCCCCCCCGAGGGCCCACCAGCAGGGGGCTCCCTGAGGGCCCACCAGCAGGGGGCTCCCTGAGGGCCCACCAGCAGGGGGCTCCCTGAGGGCCCACCAGCAGGGGGCTCCCTGAGGGCCCACCAGCAGGGGGCTCCCTGAGGGCCCACCAGCAGGGGGCCCCCTGAGGGCCCACCAGCAGGGGTCCCCCCCGAGGGCCCACCAGCAGGGGGCCCCCCCGAGGGCCCACCAGCAGGGGGCTCCCTGAGGGCCCACCAGCAGGGGTCCCCCCCGAGGGCCCACCAGCAGGGGGCTCCCTGAGGGCCCACTAGCAGGGGGCCCCCTGAGGGCCCACCAGCATTAGACACGTGTAGCTCCCAACACTCTCCGACACGGGGCATCTCACCGGGACTCAAACCCGCCCACGTGTGTTCTTGTCGTCCACAGGGCACTGCCTGCACGAGATCTTCGCTCTCCGGGAGGGTCGGGTGGGCAGGACCCCCGACATGGTGGCGTGGCCAAGTGAGTTCCGTGGCGTCGCTGTTTATGACAAGCCGTGTCTCCCCGCCCCCCCTACCGCCCCCCCAACCACCACCACACTACACAGTTAATCTCTGGGCGCGGGTGATTTAAAGGGTTAATCTCTGCCGAGGCGTGGGAGTATTAATATGTATGAGTGGAGGGTTAATAAGAGGCGTCGGGGGGAGGACATGTGACACCTGACACCCCCGCGCTCCGAACCGGCGCCCCACGCCCATGAATTATGACGCTGGGATTGGTTTGCTGCCGTTCAGGCCCGGCGCTATTTCATCATGCAAATGAGTGCTGACTGGTGGCTGAAACTTGATTATCAGGCTCACAATTGGCCAGCAAATCACCCAGACCCTGCAACAGCATCTAGGATGGGGGGGGAGGTGGGGGGGGAAGGGGGGGAAGGTCCACAGATTTTTTTGCTCTCTCAAATGCCCCTTTTCATGTGTGGCTTCATTCACCCAGTTCCTGTGTCCGTGGTATGAAAAGGGGAGTGGTAGGAGAACCGCTTGGTCGTGGTTGTAGATCTGTAGCTGGGTTTAGTCTGTTATCCTTGCCTCAAAGCCCTGTTGTTTTGATTGGACGACAGGGCGGGTTTGAGTCGAGGTGTTTCTTATTGGCCTGTAAGACTGCTTGTGCCCGGTGAAGCGTGTCTATGTAGGTGGATATTACTGCCCCCCCCCCTCGCGCCCCCCCCCCCCCCCTCCAGATGAAAGGTCGGTGGGGGCCGTGATTGGCTAGAGCGAGAGAAGCTTCTCCGTATCGACCGCCCCCCCCCCCCCCCCCCTCCCGCAGGGACCCTGGTCTTCATGCTCTCTGGCTCCATCGTAAGACCGCCCTGGGCAAATCTGGGCCATCTCTCCCTGGAAGCCCCCCTGCCTATCTGCCTGTCTCTGCTCTAATCGCCCCGGGCCTCATGACTGTTTACTGTCTCCCCAAGACCCAGCTTCATGTGGCGTTGCTTATTTCCTTTGCCACATGAGCACACCCGTCATCTTGCTAATGCAAATTTATGTGCGGCGTTGCACGGTTTTACTGGCTTTCGGTCGGTGTGTTACTGCAACGACTGTGTTGTCTGTCTCCACAGGCTGCCATGACGACGTGGTGAAGATTGTGGAGCTGGCCTGCAAGCACAATGTTTGTTTGATACCATTTGGTGGTAAGTGCCTGATTGTGGCAAAGCAATGTTATTACTCAGTGTATTACAATCTTCAGTGAAGTAGTGTATGGGTCATGGAAACTCCCCCTTTTCACTCACACTCCACCCCCGCCCCACCCTCATCCTCATCCTCACCCCCCCCCCCCCCCCCCCCAGGTGGGACCAGTGTCTCCAGCGCCCTGGAGTGCCCCCCTGAGGAGACTCGCTCCATCGTCTCCCTGGACACCTCCCAGATGGTGGGTACCCCCTGTCACTCACCCCCCCCAGAGGAGAGCTGCACACGACACACGCCGCTCTGCCCTGCCCGGCCGCTCCCCTCTCTAACCCTCAACCTGTTTACCTCGCCCGGCCGCTCCCCTCTCTAACCCTCAACCTGTTTACCTCGCCCGGCCGCTCCCCTCTCTAACCCTCAACCTGTTTACCTCGCCCGGCCGCTCCCCTCTCTAACCCTCAACTGGTTGATCTAAGCTCCCTTCACGACCAGTGTCGTGGTCGTCGTTCTGGAGCATTCACTTCAACCCAAGAGGCCCTACAGTACCGTAAACCCAGTTCTGCTGGACGGGGTGACCGTGCAGGGCTGATATACGACCCGTCCGGGCACGGCCAGTCCAGGCTGGGCGTGGCCGGGCGTCATCGGCACCAGGGAGCCGTGTGTCAGGGTCAGGGGTCGCCCAGGGCCAGGGCCAGGCACATGAAAGGCACAGCAGGACAGCATTAGACTATTTATTACTGGGGCGGAGAGATTGATGGCAGGTGTGTGGGTGTGTGAGGGGGGGGGTTGGGGGCTCACGCTGGGATGAGGGTTTATGGGAGCCAGTGTTAAAGGAGGGGTGACCTTTAGCGAACCTGCATGAGTCAGTGCATCATGCTACTGATACACAAACTCACCACAGCAACATCAACCCTGCACATTGCCCTAAAATAACAATAATAATGATATACATTTAGCAGACACTTTTATCCAAAGCGGCGCATGGCGCAGGGGGGTTTCGAACCTGCCACCTCTTGATCTACTGTTCAAGATATCGCATCTTTTTTTTGCCGTTTTTAGTTCAGTCTTTTAGAACCTTGGATGTACTTGGTGGTAGTATTTCAGGGAGGGAAGACAGTTCTGCAGAACAGCGAGGATAGCCATGTGTTGGTGCTGCCGATTCCACTATGTTGTGTTGAAATTCCTCCCCCTCTAACCTGAATCAGATGTGTGTTAAACCAGCCACGCCAGGCCCCGTGCCACAGAAGAGAATTTACTTTGTGTGTTTGTGTTGCGTAAACGATAAAAGTTTACAACCTTTTTCTTCATGAATCCACCCCCAACCACCCCCACCCCCCTCCTCTCTGCAGAACCGAATATTGTGGATCGACGAGAAGAATTTAACTGCCCATGTCGAAGCTGGCATCATCGGACAGGATTTGGAGAGATTAGTGAGTGTCACCTAAACAGGTTTCTAACCATCTCCCATAAACGGCCAAGCTGCACGGAGCTGCTTTGTGTTGACGTTTACATTCTTTTTTATTTTCCTTGGCAGCTGCTTGAATACAAAGCGACATACAAATAGTGCGTGTGGAACGTACAGCAGAAAAAAAACAAGAATCTGAAGTATTTCGAAAAACAGTATTTCGGTGTTCAGGGTCGAGGAGCGGTCTGTAATCACCAGGCAGAGTTAACACATCTCAGCTACCAGGCAGAGTTGACACATCTCAGCTACCAGGCTTCACCTGTGGTCCAACAGGCCCTGCCTCCACAGCCTGGCTCTGGGGGCAGGGCTGGAGTGTCTGGGAGCGGGGCTCTGCAGGAGAGGCCGGGGGCAAGGCTGGCCTCCACAGCGGAGTAGTGAAGGGTAGTGGTGTAGATGGGGGGGGGGGGGCCGCGGAGCAGATGGCCCCATCAAGCTAATTCAGAGGAATGGAGCCGGAGCAGGCGTGGTAATGGAGCCGGAGCAGGCGTGTTGGTGTGCAGGGAGGCGTGAGCGGCATCTCAAACAGGCCGCACCTTCACGTGTCCACGGGCCTCTGATGGAACAGATGGCAGCGCGTTAAAGAGCCGCCTGCTCCGGGGGAGAGGGGGAATAAAACAGGGCCTCACTTCACCACCGTCACCTGGAAGAGAGAAGCCGTTAGGGTGAGCCAGGCCGGGGGCGGGGGGGAGACGAGACGACTAGCCCAGAGGGGTGACTAGCCACCACTACACCCCTTTCCTCCGACCCCCCCCCCCCCCGACCCCCATCACGTTTCTTAGCGGTTGTTTTATTTTGGGCGGTTGTAAAAGTCTATGATGTCATAAAGGGCAGAGTTTGGAGCGTAAAACGCTAACGAGGCTGCAGTTACGCCCGGCAACGACGGGAGGAATTCGGTCGAGTTTAAGCAGCGAGCGTTTTTGTCAAGCCGTTGAGTTTGGAGTGCGCCTATGAATGCTGATCTGTGTTTTTGACTGTTTTGATATATATTCTTTGTTTTTTTGACTGGTTTTCCCTGTTTCCCCTCAGCTCAACGAGAGTGGCTACTGTACGGGCCACGAGCCAGACTCCATGGAGTTCAGCTCTCTGGGAGGCTGGGTGGCCACCAGGGCCTCGGGCATGAAGAAGAACATCTATGGAAACATTGAGGACCTGGTAGGTGCCGTGGCTGCCTCTCCCCTGACCTCGTCCCCTGACCTCGTCCCCTGACCTCGTCCCCTGACCTCGTCCCCTGGCCTCGGTAGTCGGCATAACAGCTTTATAAAGTCCGCTTTCCCTGCTAAAATGAAGCATGTTCAAATGCACTTTCAAACACGTGCTTTAAAAACCAAAACCTCACTTTTCACTGTAAATAGTTCAAGCGTGTCAATCTTTGACTTCTTGGCCCATGATGTCACCACTGTTTCCAGTCTACCTGCTTGAACCCGGAAGTGTCCCAGGTCAACAGTAGCCTGGATGTTGGTGTGTTGGGGCTTCAGATCAGCGAGTGACAGCTGTTGGGTTCCTGTGCAGGTGGTCCACGTCAGGATGGTGACCCCTAAAGGAGTGATCGAGAAGAGCTGCCAGGGGCCTCGCATGTCCACGGGGCCTGACATCCACCACTTCATCCTGGGCTCTGAGGGTACGAGCCTCCCACTGCTGGGTGTGGGTGTGTGTGTGTGTGTGTGTATATGCTACATGTGCATGTTATGCATGTTTGCTTATCAGGGCAGCAACACCAGGCAAGCTCTCACACTGCTTGTCAGGTGAACATTAACTAGGGCTGGTGGGGAAACCATCTTGGCAACCAGGGCTGCTGGTGAGAGGCGTCACCCCCCCACACACACACACACACACACACACACACACACACACACACACACACGTGCCTTGTCCTTGTGTACGCCCACATAGAATCCTGCCATATGCCAGTTCCCCCCCACATAATGGGGAGCTGGAGGGAAGCTTGGCACCATCATGTTAAACAGATGTGGGTACAAACTCGCTGTTTGCCCCCTGAAAAACTCTGCAATCTGCTCACTGCCTCAGAGATCTCCATTTGTACTCATTAGAATGGTGTTCCATGGATGCTTAATGCACATCTGTCTGTGGACAGGGGAGGGTGTTCCATTAAGTCAAATCATCACTTTTTATGTGACCTTTGTTTCGGTGCTGTGTAGAGCAGACACGGTACGGGCTTGTGGTGTTCGTTTCCCAGGCTTGTGTCTGTAGCCAGGTCTCTGGGTGGAGGGTGTGGGTCTCTGGGAGGAGGGTGTGGGTCTCTGGGAGGAGGGTGTGGGTCTCTGGGAGGAGGGTGTGGGTCTCTGGGAGGAGGGTGTGGGGCTGGAGGGTGTGGGTCTCTGGGAGGAGGGTGTGGGTCTCTGGGAGGAGGGTGTGGGGCTGGAGGGTGTGGGTCTCTGGGAGGAGGGTGTGGGGCTGGAGGGTGTGGGTCTCTGGGAGGAGGGTGTGGGGCTGGAGGGTGTGGGTCTCTGGGAGGAGGGTGTGGGGCTGGAGGGTGTGAGTCTCTGGGAGGAGGGTGTGGAGGGTGTGGGATTCTGGGAGGAGGGTGTGGGGCTGGAGGGTGTGGGTCTCTGGGAGGAGGGTGTGGGGCTGGAGGGGGTGAGTCTCTGGGTGGAGGGTGTGGGTCTCTGGGAGGAGGGTGTGGGGCTGGAGGGTGTGGGTCTCTGGGAGGAGGGTGTGGGGCTGGAGGGTGTGAGTCTCTGGGAGGAGGGTGTGGAGGGTGTGGGATTCTGGGAGGAGGGTGTGGGGCTGGAGGGTGTGGGTCTCTGGGAGGAGGGTGTGGGGCTGGAGGGGGTGAGTCTCTGGGTGGAGGGTGTGGGTCTCTGGGAGGAGGGTGTGGGGCTGGAGGGTGTGAGTCTCTGGGAGGAGGGTGTGGGGCTGGAGGGGGTGGGTGGAGGATGTGTGTGTGTGTGTGTGTGGGAGGGCTTACTGCTTGCCCGTGCCTGTGGGGGGTCACCCCCTCCTGGGTGTGATTGGAATATCTCCCTGTGCGCCTCCTCCCTCCCCTCCCTCCCTCCCCTCCCTCCCTCCCTCCCTCCCTCCCTCCCTCCCTCCCTCCCTCCCTCCCTCCCTCCCTCTCCTCCACCCTCCCTCCCTCCCTCCTCCACCCTCCTCCCTCCACCCTCCTCCCTCCCTCCTCCCTCCACCCTCCCTCCCTCCCCCCCTCCCTCCCTCCACCCCTCCTCCCTCCCTCCACCCTCCCTCCCTCCTCGCTGACACTGTGCCCTGACACCCCAGCCGTGGGATCAAACTCCCACCCTGCCTGCTTCGAGGGAAGACATGGACGTCATTAGCAACCACTGCAAAGCCTGTCCTCATATCTGATTCAGCAGCCCAGCCGGGGTCGCCCCTAATCTCCCTGACCTTGATGGGCCCTGAATGCTGATGTCCTCCACTGCAACACGCCGTAACATGGTGTGATTGGAACGATCAATAATCATCTGTTGGTGTTTTTCCCCCAAGGCTTCTCAGACATGGACAGTGCTGGGCAGGTGTGTGAAGCCATCCAAGGCTGAACCCACACACACACACACACACACACTCCTACCCTCTGGTCCTCCTCATGTCTTCATGGTGGCGCTCTGTCCTCAGAGTTGATCTCCTCTAGATAACCCTGGCTGGAGAGACGTCAGCTGGTCACGGAGGAGAGCACTCTGCCTCCTACTGCCTCCTACTGCCTCCTACTGCCTCACACTGCCTCCTACTGCCTCCTACTGCCTCCTACTGCCTCTTGCTGCCTCACACTGCCTCACAATGCCTCCTACTGCCTCACACTGTCTCATACTGGCTCACTCTGCCTCCTACTGCCTCACACTGCCTCACACTGCCTCATACTGCCTCACACTGCCTCTTGCTGCCCTCACACTGCCTCCTACTGACTCACACTACCTCCTACTGCCTCACACTGCCTCCTACTGCCTCTTGCTGCCTCTTGCTGCCTCACACTGCCTCCTACTGCCTCTTACTGTCTCACGCTGCCTCCTACTGCCTCACACTACCTCCTACTGCCTCACACTGCCTCCTACTGGCTCACTCTGCCTCCTACTGCCTCACTCTGCCTCCTACTGCCTCCACTACCAATCTAGGCACAGGACACCCCTGCCTTTATTTACCTCTCTCTCTCCCCCTCTCTGTCCGTCTCTCACACACACACGCTATCTCTTTCTTTCTGTTTGTCTTTTTTCCACTCTCTCTCCCTCTCTCCCTCCCTCCCTCTCTCTGTAGGTCAGGGTGTAGCTCCAGAGTGGAGATGAGGGCTTGTTGAGGCGTCATCCAGTCACCTGTTCACCTCAGGACCACTAGATAGAGCACGTGGAGGGTGCTGTGACGTTACAGGCCTCATTAGCATCCAAAAGCAGCGTAGACCGGCCACACAGTCTGTGTGTCACATAGGATGGATGTTAGGCTTTATTCATTTACCTAAAAAAAAAAGACAAAAGAAAACTCCAAAACAATGTAGAAAGTACCGCAAAAAATCACGGATCAGAAGTGTGTAGTTTTAACTCTATTTCGGTGGTCAGAGATGAAGATGAGATTAAGCGTCATGTAAATTGAACCAAAACCAGAGTTGTAGTTTACGCTGGAGTCGAGGTTCTGTTATTTGAGCTGAAGAACGTTGCACAACGTTGGTAATTTCCCGGTGGAATATTTGAACATGACACTAGACGAGAGGAAACTGCGCACACTGAAAAAATGGCGTTTGGCACCGCTGTACCCTGACTGTGCTTGAGTAGGTTTGGTCTTGATTTAGCTGCGATTCATAAACATTTACAAAGCCGTTAGCAAGACATCTGTTTTCTTTTAATGTCTTTGGTAATTATATACGCGCGAAACGGTATCAAAAGCTCCCATTTCGGTCTCCCTCCCTCGGAATGATGAAGTGGGTTTTCCGAGTTATGAAAGTTTTATTGAAAATTCTTTACGACGAGAGGTTATCACTGTTTACTGGAAACTCGTTAAGACGAACGTGTCGTTAGTGTCCCTGCAGCGCTGCCCTACGCTGAGGCAGTTTGTGGCCGGCGTTTGCGAGGGAGCTTGGAGAGTACAGTCGCTGGCAGCGCTACCTCTCCTAGCTCCCTGTCGGTGTTCAACTGTTTTCAGCACAACGGCAGTAAACACGCATCCCTTCTCTGCTCCGCCAGCAGATGTTTCACTGTCATGTTCCCTGTTAGACCCCCCACTCACCCCGAATCACCAGCTAATGACTCAGTTTATTTCCTCCTAGTTACAATCCGCAGCTCTTCCTGGCTCCTGTTGTATTTGTCTGAGAAACACGCTTCTAAATAGACGACTAATGTGGTCATTGGGCAGGAGAGCTATACCAGACAACTCTTGTCTGGGTGGGGGAGATTACACACACACACACACACACACACACACACACACACACACACACAGGTAAAGAACCTGGAACATGAGCCTCGTAGCAGCAGACATGTAGTTGATACTCTGAAGGGTCAGGGGGGCCAACCGGGGCCCCCTGAGGGGCCTCTTCAAGTTGTCCCGGGGTTGGCCCCTTTCATACGGGTCTGCTTTACCTCCCTCCAGCCAGGCTTGATAAATCTAGCCTGGCCTCCCTCCTTTGAGCTTGCAGGAAACTGGATCCTAGAGGTGGAATGTTGGCCTGGGTCACCACGACAGGTTTGGGGCCTGTGGTTCTCTGCCCTGCTTCTGTCCTCGATGAGGGAAGCCAGTCATGAGGGGAACTCCCTCTCCTCCCCCCAGCTGATGTGTGTCCCCCCCCCCACCCCCCCGCGCAGGTATGCTGGGCGTGGTGACGGAGGTGACCATGAAGATCCGCCCGGTACCGGAGTACCAGAAGTACGGCTCTGTGGTGTTCCCCTGCTTCGAGCAGGGCGTGGCCTGCCTCAGAGAAGTCGCCAAACAGGTACCCCTACACCCCCGCAGCTGCTGTGGGGGAAAAGGCACACAGCTCCCGCTCTCTGTTTACGTCAGACAAACCTCACCCAGCTAACAACATCGACCCGACTGCGCTAGGCTAGGCTAGGCGAGTTCATTTTAGCAGGGCAGAGGAGACCTTTACAACACAAACAAAGCTGTTTCTCTGATGTCATTACCTACAGTACTATTATTTGTTACCGACTGTGTCAGTCAACGTCTCTTGAAAGATCCCAATAATGGGTTCACCTTCATTTCCATGACAATAACCGCAAAAGATGTGTGTGTGACCAAGGAGGTATATCGACTGGGCTGATCAATATGGTACCGGGAAGAGGCGGGGCCCGCGGTGAACGACAGCTTCCCGATGTATTATGGAGGAATACGTTTCAAGATGATGAAGAAACGTCCCCTTTTAGTCTCTGCTCTGTGGCTGTGTGCAGTGCTGATGCAGCCGGTATCGATGAATACGTGCATCAAATTAATGCCGCTCGGCTCGTTCCAGCTCCAGAAACGAGTCAGTTTTTTTTAGAGCTCACGAGAGGGTATCGACCTCGCCCTCGCAGCCTCGCCCTCGCAGCCTCGCCCTCGCAGCCTCGGCCTCGCCGCCTCCTGGGAACTGGGAGTCGGCTCTATATATAAACTATAAAACCTCATTGAGTAGCTTTTGTTTTGGTGTCCTCTCAAAATCCTTGGTCGAAAACTGTTTGTACACACGTTTAACTTTACACCAACTTGTGTCTGTTTTGTGTGAGTGAAATGACTTGGGTGTCTTGTTTTCCAGAGATGTGCTCCAGCATCCATCCGGCTCATGGATAACGAGCAGTTTCAGTTTGGTGAGTCGCCTCTGCCCTTCGCATCATCTCGACGTCAGATCTCATTTGCTTCCATGTTATCCGCGCTGCAACGCGCGCTCCGCTCCGTAGCCGCGCGGCTCCCGCAGCCCTGAGCCGCTGCCGGGAACCTGGTTTCACTGGTCAGGAAACTGTCACATCTCCTTTCCTCCACCACCACCACCTCCTCCACCTCAGTCGGGCCGAGGAAGTTGCACCATGGCTGCGCGCAGGCCTGAATGTTTGTGTGAACTCTAACCACATCCTTCCTCTACTCACTGCGCCTGAGTACGGTTTGCTCCCACTCGCCGCAACGGTGGAGTGTGAGGAGAGAGGCTGCCCTTGCCCGGCCTTCGCCCCTCTGCTGCGTACCAGGAAGTGAAATTGATCATTACAGCGCCGAGAAACCGAAGTCTGCGTCCTCTCCGCTGTGGCACAATGAAAAATGACCGTGGCTACAATTAAGCAGTTCTTCTATTGAAGTTTTATGATATTGTTTCTTGAGGTCTGGTGGAATGTCTCTGGCATCGTCCAGAGATCTTTGTAAAGTTCTTTTCTCTCTGGGGATCTCATTAGCTCCTCTATATTTTCCTCTTTTTTTCCAGAGTATGCACTTCTTAGCATTAAGTAGGCAAGACAAAGCGACTAGGGTTTTTCGCTAATAAGTAAAACTCCTGGCTTTATAATACCTTCTTGGGCTTATTAGTGCCTTGTTCTCCCTTTAATCATGTCGGCTTTAGAGTAAAGAGACTTGATGTATTCACAGCTGGCTGTCAGACCGAGACAGTGAGCGCAATGTTCAGCCGTGCTACCTGACTGTCTGATGAAAAATGAGAAGGGTGTTTAGGACGTTGATACGTAGGCCATGCGTGGAAACTTGAACAACAAAAAGACAGAAGTTGGTGTTATTCACCCCGTGTTTAATTCTCTGTTCTGGTCAGTGAGTATTTATTTAATGAGTGTGTTGGCTGCAGGGGACGTAAAGACCCTGGATCGCATGTGGAACGGCGACAATTAGGACACTAAGTGATGAGCCAACCCGGGAGGAAGCCGAATAAATGAACTGT
Source organism: Osmerus eperlanus (assembly GCF_963692335.1). NCBI lineage: Eukaryota > Metazoa > Chordata > Actinopteri > Osmeriformes > Osmeridae > Osmerus > Osmerus eperlanus. The sequence goes on from NC_085020.1 coordinate 22,298,369, forward strand.
TAAGTCTCCACGGCAACGCCACGGCAACGCCACGGCAACGCCACGGCAACGCCACGGCAACGCCACGGCAACGCCCAGGAGTTTCCGTCTGTGATTGATAGCCGTCCCCTCGGCCCCAGACTCCCGTTCTCACTGGTCCGCGGGCGCTTTGTGTGTCCAATCAGGAATAAATCAAAAAACGTGCGGGTGAGGAAGACAGATTTCGCCGTGTCATCCCCACTTCCCCCTCGGAAAGACCCTGATTTATAGTCGCTGTCGCGGGCAGCCGCAGGCAGCCACTGGCCACTTACAAGTTATTCAAATGTTGCCATTTATTTTCCTCCTTTTGTTCAAAAAGCCAAATAAATCTGAGGCCGTGGGCCCGATCAGACGCTGGAGGAAACAGGCAGGGGATGGGGGCGCCAAGTGGGGCTAAATGTGTGCGGAGATGATAGGAGCTGTAAGTCCAAACCGACAGAGGTGTGCTTGCCGTTGGAACGGGAGGGAGTTGACCTTCTCTGTCTGTGTTTCTGCAGGCCACGCGTTGAAGCCTCAAGTGTCGTCAATCTTCACATCGTTTGTGGATGGGCTGAAGACGTTCTACATTACAAAGGTAAAAAAAAAAATATAGAAACATGCCAGCCCCACTTATTTGGTTCCGTATAGACAGTTTTACAACGTCTGGTCTCTGTTGAACCCAGTTCAAAGGATTCGACCCCCACCAATTGTGCGTCGCCACCCTGCTGTTTGAGGGGGACCGCGAGAAGGTCCTGCAGCACGAAAAACAAGTTTACGACATCGCTGCCAAGTTTGGGTGAGTCGCTTCTCAAACTCCCCTAACACGGAACGTTCCACTCTGGTGTCTGGAACACCGGTCTTGTGGTTCTCCGCTAGTTTCCCCAAACTATTAAAACTTTTATCAGTTTGGAACACAGGTCACTGGCCAATCACAGAGCACCTCCTCGGAGAAAGCGTCCTCTGATAGGTCTGCGGCGCCGAGCAGACGGCCGGGGGCGGAACCGGTCCTCTGGCAGAGCTAGCATTATGGGATGCCTGGGCGAGATGGTTGGGGGTGTGTGAGCTTAGACTGGGGGGATAGGTTGTGGGGCTGAACCAGAGGCCGAGCGTAAAACAGCCCGGTGATGGATCACCCCTGCCTGCCCCCCTGGCAGGCCTGCTGGTGGGGAGGGAGGGGTGGCTGGGGGTGGGGGCACCTTGTCCTGAGCGTGGAGGGGTGAGGTCGGAGCTGTAGGGGGATAGGGTGAAGGCCGAAGGAGCATTGACTGATTGATTGTGTGGTAGATGGATGGAGGTCTTATCAGTCAGAGAGGGATGTTTCGTTTCCATCTATCCTCCACCCTCTACCTCTATCATTCTCCATCCTGCTGCTCTATCCTGCTCCTCTAACCGCTAAGCTGGGCTCGTTTCTCTTTCCCGTTCACCTGTATTATAAAGCTTCAGGTTCGTTTCCAGAGCCCAGTTCCACACCAGCTAGTACACAGTCCCCCACATCAGGAATAATAATAACAGATTCATTTAGACGCTTTTATCCAAATACAGCAGGGGGGGGATTTAGACCTGCCATCTCAGTCAAATGCTCTACCCACCGAACTACACAGGAAGCACCCGGTTCCACAACAGGAAGTCCACAATTCCACAGCATTAGAGAGGATTCAGGGAACATGGAGTACTCTTCCCCTCTACATCAGCCGCAAGGCTCCTAGTCAGCACTACTGGCCCTCGTTAAAACAAGCAGAGGTGTGTGAATCTCGGTGTAACCTTATGGATCGTGTATTAGTGTGACCGCGCGGCCCAGCTGCACGCACACCATCCCCAGTCCCCCTGGTTACGCCCAGGACCAATTTAAGAGCCCCGTCGTTAGGGGAAGGTGTCGCCGCGCCGCGGTCCTCCTGTTAGCTCAAACAAATCATCCTAACCTATCAGGCTGAGGTTAATGGATGAGGGCGACCCTTGGAGGAAGCTCTTTCGTCCGCTGTCGGGAAAGCCGGGCCAGTCGATCAAACGATTTCCTAATGAGCGTACCCTGATTAGTTAGGGCAGTGGATGAATATTTGATTATCCTCTGTGGTTGATGGATGTAGGGGCTGACCTGAGGGGGGGCTGGGGGGAGGGGGGGTGGCTGGGGGGGGGGCTGGGGGGGGCTGGGGCACCATTGATCTGACCACTCTGGAACTGACTGGCAGCTGTGGTCAGGGGGTGGAGGAGGGGGTGTGCACCAGGATAAAGAAGTGTTAAATATTAACCCCCTTGTATCTGCTTCCAGGGGCTTGGCAGCCGGAGAGGACAATGGGCAGAGGGGATACATGCTGACCTTCGTCATCGCTTACCTCCGGGTGGGTCATCCTCCGTTGTTCTCTCTGGGGGTGACGGACAGGCGGGGGGCCGGGGGGGGGGGGGGGGGGGGGGGGGGGGCTCTGAGGCAGGGGGACAAAGACCCGAGAGATCCTCTGTGTTGATCCTGTCAGGCCTGGACGGGGCAGCCCGCTCCCTCTGGAGAGCTCCTGCCTGTGTTCTCCTCTGGAGAGCTCCTGCCTGTGTTCTCCTCTGGAGAGCTCCTGCCTGTGTTCTCCTCTGGAGAGCTCCGGCCTGTGTTCTCCTCTGAGGGTCACGTGATCGGTGTCGGTGATTCACTTATGTCTTTTTCCCTCTGTTGTTTTCCCTGAAGGATTTGGGGATGGACTACTTTGTGATCGGGGAGTCCTTTGAGACGTCCGTGCCGTGGGACAGGTGAGGAGCGTGTGGGGGGGGTCCACTCTTAGCCACCGTGTCTGTGAGGCTGCCTGGGAGCGATCCTCCTGGGAGTGGTCCTCCTGGGAGCGGTCCTCCTGGGAGTGGTCCTCCTGGGAGCGGTCCTCCTGGGAGTGGTCCTCCTGGGAGCGGTCCTCCTCCAGGGAGCGGTCCTCCAGGGAGCGGTCCTCCAGGGAGCGGTCCTCCTGGGAGCGGTCCTCCTGGGAGCGGTCCTCCTGGGAGTGGTCCTCCAGGGAGCGGTCCTCCTCCAGGGAGCGGTCCTCCTGGGAGCGGTCCTCCTGGGAGCGGTCCTCCTGGGAGTGGTCCTCCAGGGAGCGGTCCTCCTGGGAGCGGTCCTCCTGGGAGTGGTCCTCCAGGGAGCGGTCCTCCAGGGAGCGGTCCTCCTCCTGGGAGCGGTCCTCCTGGGAGTGGTCCTCCAGGGAGCGGTCCTCCAGGGAGCGGTCCTCCAGGGAGCGGTCCTCCTCCAGGGAGCGGTCCTCCAGGGAGCGGTCCTCCTCCAGGGAGCGGTCCTCCTGGGAGTGGTCCTCCAGGGAGCGGTCCTCCTGGGAGCGGTCCTCCTGGGAGTGGTCCTCCAGGGAGCGGTCCTCCAGGGAGCGGTCCTCCTCCAGGGAGCGGTCCTCCAGGGAGCGGTCCTCCAGGGAGCGGTCCTCCTCCAGGGAGCGGTCCTCCTCCTGGGAGCGGTCCTCCTGGGAGCGGTCCTCCTCCAGGGAGCGGTCCTCCTGGGAGTGGTCCTCCTGGGAGCGGTCCTCCTCCAGGGAGCGGTCCTCCAGGGAGCGGTCCTCCTGGGAGCGGTCCTCCTCCAGGGAGCGGTCCTCCAGGGAGCGGTCCTCCTGGGAGCGGTCCTCCTGGGAGTGGTCCTCCAGGGAGCGGTCCTCCTGGGAGCGGTCCTCCAGGGAGCGGTCCTCCTGGGAGCGGTCCTCCAGGGAGCGGTCCTCCTGGGAGCGGTCCTCCTGGGAGCGGTCCTCCTGGGAGCGGTCCTCCTGGGAGCGGTCCTCCTGGGAGCGGTCCTCCAGGGAGCGGTCCTCCAGGGAGCGGTCCTCCTGGGAGCGGTCCTCCTGGGAGCGGTCCTCCAGGGAGCGGTCCTCCAGGGAGCGGTCCTCCTCCAGGGAGCGGTCCTCCAGGGAGCGGTCCTCCAGGGAGCGGTCCTCCAGGGAGCGGTCCTCCTCCAGGGAGCGGTCCTCCTCCTGGGAGCGGTCCTCCAGGGAGCGGTCCTCCTGGCTTTCTTCCCACACAGTCAGTTTAAACTGGCATTCCCCTCCCCCTCACTTCTCTCTGTCTCTTCTCCTCGGCCTTCTCTCGCTCTCTCTCTCTTCTCTTCCCCCCCCCCCCCCCCTCGTCTGTGGGTACTCCAGAGACAGCCTCCGGAACATTCCCTCGCCCCCGTGAGACGATACCGTACTCCACCGAGGCGGTGACACCCCGGAGGCGTCGCGTGAGCGGCTGTGTTTCAGACACACACGAATACAGGGCCCCTGTGTGTACACTGCCCAGTAGGGGAGACCGGGGGATAGCAGGCGTGCAGGCGAGCATATATACCTGGCTCATTACCTCTCCTCCTGCTCTCTGTTCTGCACTTGGCTGCATGTGCGATGCTGACGGCCGTTACACGCCAGGGAGAGCTTCTCACAGTGACCCGGGCAGTCCCCATTATGTCCCCGTGTTCTCCCCTTCGCTGCTCACTGCTGTAGACGTGTAGGGAAACACACACACACACACCACACACTACACACACACGCACACACACACACGCCTCCTTCTGTCAGGCCGCACTGCAGGCTCATGTTTCCCCACAGCATCATTGGTCATTTAAAAACATTGTTTGGTTTGATTCACAGCTTGTTTGTTTGTTTGTTTGCCGTCTGTGTGTCCAGGGTGTTGGACATCTGCCGGAACGTGAAAGAGCGCATCACCAGGGAGTGTAAAGACAGGGGCGTCCAGTACCCAGCCCTGTCCTCGTGCAGGTAGGTAACCTCATACTGACTAGACCTTAGGACCCCTGGAGGCAGGCAGACAGGCAGACAGACAGACAGGCAGACAGACAGACAGGCAGACAGGCAGACAGGCAGACAGGCAGACAGACAGACAGACAGACAGGCAGACAGGCAGACAGACAGACAGACAGGCAGACAGGCAGACAGGCAGGCAGGCAGACAGGCAGACAGGCAGACAGGCGGCCAGGCTGCTCCCTGCTCAGAGTGGACAGATTAGGCCTCAGCCTGATTATGCTCCAGCCATTCATTTCCCGGCTGCCGTCTGTCACAAGATTGATTTGTCCGTTTAACCTCTGTGTGTGTTTGAGCGTGAGGGAGCAGGCTCGAGGAACAGAGGTTGTTCTCACAGGGGACAGAAGACCGAGAGCGAGAGCGCCCAGCTCCAATCTGTCTGAAACACAAGAATGGATTGCCTTTCTACATGTATTTTAAATCTTTAACGTGGACGTTTTGACTCTTTCGATTCAATTTGAATTTTAAAGGTGACAAATGGCTTCTGGCATTGTCTCCCATCTCTCACCGCGTGTGACAACTGACACGTCAAAGTAATGAATGTAGCACCCAGTTCCTTAGTCATGTAAAGTGTGACCGTATTGTAATGGTTTGTCGGGTGTCACATAGTAGCTTGCTTGCTGAACAATCATGAAATGTCGCTCGGGGCGATCCAGTGAAAGTGTGCCGATGACCGTTTAATGTCCCGATAATGTGACGTTCTGGAAGCTGGCAGACCCCGATGCTCATTTGGAGCGAAGGAATAGAGGCCAGGGGTTCAAGAGGCCCCGCCCCTCACGCCTTGTCACCGCCCTCCAATTACAGCGGAGAAATTGCATTTACCGTCGTGAGACTGGCTAGCTCAGCCAAAACCAGGGTGTTTTTCAGGTTCACGGAGAACTCATTTCCACAGGGAAAAGAGAGAGGTGGGGGGGGTAAACCAATAATACAAAAAAAACAATAAGCTTTATTTTATCTTGTGAGGGTGACATGTTTGTGTGGCGGTTTCAGGGTGACCCAGACCTATGACGCTGGAGCCTGTGTCTATTTCTACTTTGCCTTCAACTACAGAGGACTGGCCGAACCAGTGCATGTGTACGAACAAGTGGAGGTAACTCGCACTGCGCTTACATACCAACTACTGAGCTCGTTACACAGGCTTAACTTCACTGATATACTTACATGTTCTGTACGGGTTTGAAATGTTGACAGTTGAAGTGGCTTGTTCCCCTGTCCTAGCGTGCTGCCAGAGAAGAGATCCTAGCCAATGGAGGAAGCCTGTCTCATCACCACGGAGGTACCTAGCAACCACCACCCAATCACAAACACACACCCTCTCTACGCGTGCTTGTGTACATTGTGGGATCAGATTGATCGCAAGGCTTACGTAGGCACGGGGGTGTACTGCCCTGCACAGTAGGTTTGCTGGTCCAAGTGAGAGAGCGGGCAGCGAGCCTTTCTGTAAACATGTATTTGGTCTAAGGAGATCATTCATTGCTTCTTTCACAAATCCAAACACGTTTCCCCCACCCGGCTGACAAATGGCCGCGCTTTGGCTATTTGTTCGTTTTCAGCGGCGGCCAAATGAGACGTGAGAGGAGGGAGGGGAGGGGGGAGGACAGGGTGGGGGAGCCTCTATCAGGCCCAGACAAAATGGCCGCCTTATCTATATTGCCATCCGCCTGGCCGCTTTCATACACCACGTCGGGCCATTCATCACACCTGTCAAAAACGGCATGCAGTGACTAAATCACTATTTTTCCTGAGAGGTTGGGGGGTGGGGGGTGGAGGGGGGTGGGTTCCAAATTAAAAGATGGCTAATAAAAGGAGGAGGCCGCGGCTGGCCCGGGCGGAGGTGAAGCTGCTGTTATCAGCTTGGGTTCACTGACCTCCACACAGTGGCTGGGCCACCCTGATCCAAGCCTGGGGGTGGAGGGGGGGTGGAGGGGGGGGTGGAGGGGGGGTGGAGGGGGGGTGGAGGGGGGGTGGAGGGGTATTGATGCGGCTCCCCTGTGTGTTTGTGTGTGTGTGTGTGTGTGTGGCCCCCACTCTGTAATTGTGATTAATAACAGTGGGCCTTGCTATCTGGGCGCAAACAGGCTGCTTTGTCTGCCCACAATCAGGGCTTGACAAATGGAGCTGGTTTCGCTGGGCTTCGTGTATCAAGGAAAACAGATGTAGTCTGGGGGAGGAGAGGTGGGAGG